>NW_026020379.1:2795947-2981505 GCF_900185275.1 Solanum verrucosum
TTCATTTTTTCCGGGAAAAATTCCGACCTCCGGAGGTCGGAAATTACCGACCTCCATTTGAGGTCGGAAATTTTTAGGTCGGTATTCACTGTTTTTTTAGTAGTGAGAAGTTCGTAGGTCAAGAGCCAAGGTAAGGAGTTCCAGTAACTCAACCCACGCCTCACCAGCATGGGCCGTTGGTCCAACCACGGTCCGTCATAAGGGTCGCGGATGGGCATCTGAAAACTACCTTTTGGCGGTTAAGGCTAGGGGTAGTTTAGGTAATTCCTATTTTAGTTAGTATTAAGTGAAGTCGTTTTGTATAGTTTTAACTCACCTATATAAGCCTTTTTTGAAAGTCAAGAGGGGGGGTGAATTAAAATTCTCTTCAGTCAACTTCCTGCTCTGGTCAGTCGACTCATCTGCACATTAGTAAAACAGATATACAGAGATAGTACTAAAAGCAGTACGTAAATGACACAGAGAGTTTATACTGGTTCAGAACACCAATGTGGTGCCTATTTCCAGTCCCCTTGGGTTACAAGGTTTTCCTTAAGAGCTTGTTGAGAACTTGGGTGTTACGGAATGTTACAATTAAGAGCCCCGTTTGATATGCAAATTAGATCTTCTTCTTCAACACAACCTCTACTTGTATAACCTACACTCAGATCTTTCTTTCTCTTTTCTTTTCAATTGTTCACTCAAGTGTGTACAAAGTTTTATGAAAGATAAAAGAAGATTACAATATAAGTTCAAGTGAAGTGCGCACTTCATAACTATGGCTAAGAGAGGTTTATATAGCTTTGGAGGACTTTGCTCTTTTACGAAAACCCAAGGGAATTTGAATCAAGGATCTATGATTGAGTCCTTGATTTTATTCTGATTGATTTGTTGAGTCATGTCCATATCAGATATATGCATAAGCAAATCAATTTCTTCCTTTGTATGATGATATTTTTGTGGTCTTGAATCTTGGTTGATCTTGTTATCTTGAATGCACCCCTTGATTTCGATTTCTTCTTTTGTAGTTTTGGATGTTGGTTGATCTTTGCTATCTTGATTGTATCCCTTGACTGATGGAGTTTTGTATCTTCTGTTGATTTCCTTCATCCTAGGCAGATGCTAGAATTAATGCTTGGTCTTGGATATTTCTTGATTGATATGTTCCTTGAATGCTGGAATCTTGATTTATTTGTTTTCATTTTGTGTCTCGTACAACACATGGCTTTCCCTCTTGATGTAGTGTGTTTTGACTTCTTTCCTTTTTTATTTATATGCCTTGATTGATGATTTTGGCTATCTTGAATATATTCAGCATCCCTTGATTGATAAACATATTCTCTCCTTCTTTAGGTGCTATATTCTTGGCTCATCTTTGTCCTTCTTTGCCTGCAACAAGTCACAAGTCAGTTAAGTGTTTCATTATTAAAATTATATGATTCTATGAGGCTAACATTTTTAAGTCATTAACCAACTCTTTCACCTCATAAATCCCAAAACCCAAATCAATAACCAACTTTCCCCAAATATTATCTCTCTAGAACTCCAAGGAAGAAGAAGAAGAAGAAAGTGAAAGCTAGAGATGAAGAATCAAGCTTTTCTCCTCAAATTCGTGGGAATTCTTCAATAAGGTATGGTAGCTCTTCATCTATGGGCAGCCTTCACCCATGGATTCCTTTCAAATTCGTTTTTAAAGGTTGAATTATGTTTGTTTATGGATATATTGATGATTTTACATGATTTTAAGTTGAATTCCTCAAGAATCCATGAATTACCCTATTTTCTCAAATTGGATCTTTAAGTGTGGGTATTGATTGATGCTAGTAGAATGTTATAGAATTATGAATGTAATGAATTGATTACTTGAATTATGTTATTATCCATGTCTAATGTAGAAATTCTAGATGTGTTGATGAATCATGATCCATGGTCCTTGAAGGGCAATTTATGAGAATTATGCATGATTATGAGATTTATGTATATGCTTTATGAACACTTTGAGAGTAATGTGATAATGACTATGATGTAATTGTGGTGTTGTTGAAAGGCTATTCTCACATATACACACTTATGAATGAAGTATAAATGAAGTTTCTATGATTATGATAATGATGATGTATTGATTGAAAGGCTATTCTCAATTATACACTTGTGAATGAATATGACATGTTGTGAAAGGTTTTCTCACAATATGGGGATTCTTAGGTTGAAAGGCATTCTCACATATTGAATCTATGAGCTATCTTATGAAATGGTATGGTATGGAGATGGATGCCCATACGTGAGTTGAGGCGTGGTATCTAGTAGCAATCTCCATATCTCATTTCTTCCATAATAATGAACTAAAGTAATGAAATGTTAAGTACTTTGTGGGGAATAATGCTAAGCACCGAGTGGATATTGATTGAGATAGAAACTCATACGTGAGTTGAGGCGGGGTATCTAGTATCAATCTCCTTATCCCATAAATTATGTGCCCTCATAGGTTGTTAGCTAATGGATCCGCCTAAGCTAAATGTTACCGGTTCTACCTTAGGCAAGTAGACTAACCCTTTTCGGCGTGGGTAACACTGGATTTCATGATTTGCTCACATGGTCTATGTCGGTTAAGGCTTACCCCCACAATGAATGATTATGAACCACTTAGTGTGGGTGGGGGTATGGAACTTCATTCATGCATTGCACAAGTAGGCTTTGAGAGTAGTTATGGTGTGTTCCATTTATGTTATGATGGTTCTTGAAATGAAGTATGCTTAATGTGGATTGTTGCTATGAGTTGTTTTCCTTGATATGACTTATTAAAGATGAATTTTTCCTTGTGTACGAGTATTAACAAAGGATGAGATCAAAGAATGGTAAGTATGATTATGGTGGCCTAAAAGTGGTACTTAGTATAGATGGGATTATGGGATCTTATTTATGCATTGCACAGGTATAACTTAGGGTTACTTATGAGATGGTTATATTATGCTATGATGATCTATATGTTATTGAATATGCTTATGACTTATGCATTCACACTAAAGTTCATGATGATTTCCAAACTTGGTTAAGTGCATGCTTTTCAACTAAAATGTCTTTTTTAGCACGTTTTCAAGGTTTTTATGCATGGCTATCATACTTGGTGCATTTTTGTACTAATTCATATTTTCCTACATTTTTCTACAAGTGTAGGGTCCGGTTCTTAAGGCGATTTTTTTTTGTTCAAGCTTGTAGCGCGTCCTCATGATTCGAGGACGTATGAGTCATTTGTAGTTCCTTTCTAGTTATTTCCTTTTCGAACTATATTGTAAGGGATGTGTCCCTATTTGATTCAAATATTGTAATAGATGGCTAATTGAGACAAGTCTAGACTTCCGCTTGCTTTTATAAAAGACTTCGATTGTATGGATAAAGTTTTAAAATTTCTGCATCATTTCTTTTATCTTATGTTATGATATGCTAGGGGATTGTATGAGACCTTTCGGGGTTGAGTACGCCTTGTCACATCTAGGGGGTACACCTGGATCGTGATATTTATCCTAGGCAACAACGCAATAACAAAAAGATGCATGTGAGAAAAAATAGTTGGGATGGTAAGATGACTTAAGAGTTTGTTCCAAGGCACCTACCGACTCGATTGGTAAAGCAGAATCATATGAAAGTATCAACAGCTTTAATAAGATCCAATAAGTCTAATGAAAATTGATGAACTATCAAGTATTGTTAGACAAATTTGAAGAGGAAGACAAGAGGAAAATACTCTAGGTTACTTTAGAAGGACAATCTATCTTTTTTAGTTCATACTTTTGTGAAACGGAGTTTGAGTTTCATTACTCAAATTTCATGATGGCTTTTATACTTTTCCACTACTTAAGGATTCACATTTGTAATATCATCATAGAGTGTAATATAAACTATGTGATGATCATAAAATACTTAGTTCTCTCAAGCTCTTATTTTATTCATGTGGGTTAATTAGTAGAGGTTTCTTACCTCATTAGAATTGGTAATGTAAGGTCTAGCCCCTCTTACTTGTACATATCTCTGTTGAGGTTTTTTTTGAATTATATTATTAATAATAAAAAAAATTATTATTGTTAATTAATAGTTAAAGATTAAAGTATCACTATCCCTAAAAAAAATTAAAATATTTTTTTAAAAAATAAATCATTTTTCTTACCCACTCCATACTGCCCCCCCCCCCCCCCAAAAAAAATTGTGTAACAGTTTTAAAAAAAAGAAAGAACGGAGGGAGTATTTGAGAACTTCTATAAAAAAGTAATATTTCCTTCATTCCTTTTAAGTTGTCACATTTTCCTTTTTGATAGTTAAAACGAATAAATTATGACTAACATTTTAAGATGTATTTTGTTTTATCATATTAATATGAAAAAATCATAACTTATAATACTTTTCATAAAAAAATTAAATATCTAATTATATATTTTAAAATATAAAATTAATGTAATCTAATTTAGATTTGAAAACTAGTCAAATTGACTTTCAAAATACCCAACGGAACAACTAAAAAGGAACGGAGGAAAGTATTTCACATTCAAATTCATGGTCAAACTTATACATACATGTGTCTTGTAAAGAGTAGTCTGGTCAAAATTCAAAGGTAGGTGACTAGTTTTGGTACACACAATACATTAAACCATCCATTTACAAATTCAGTTACTAATCTTAAGGAGTGACTCAAGCAACTTCTTTCTCTCTACCATTAAACAAAATCAGTGGAGAAGAGATAGAGAAAGAACCACCAAAAAAACACAAGTTATGAAATGATAACAAATGTGGTGCATGTTCAAGAGCATTGACTCTAATTAAGGGGAACAAAAAAAAAACACAAAAACAATAGAGGCAGAATACTAGAGGAGTTGAATTGATCATCCACCCCATTTTGTTAATTAGTTTCTATATAATAATAATAAAAATGGCACAAATGCAACCTGAGAAAGTTGCTTCTAGTGTCCAAGAATCAACACAAGATCAATTTGTTGATCATAATGGTGTAGGTTCTTTTAAGTTTAATGTTCAAGCCCCTGCCTTTGTGCCAAGAAAATCACATGCCACCACAATACCTATTTCAGGAGGATATTTATACCCATGCAATTTTCAATATGTTAGTACTAATAATAATAGTAAAATTTATGGGGGTGATCAAGATGCTACCTCCTTACTTCAAGAACCAACTTTTGTTTCATCATTATCTCAAAAGGATAAGCTTCCTGAAGACCTTAGGCTAAAAGTCATCAAACAGGTTATTCTTTTTCTCTTTTTATCTTTTCTTTATTTATTTATGAATATAAGTGGTGTTTGATCATTTTTTTTCAAGTATCTGCTATTTTTCACCATTAGCATAAAAGTATCAAATATATATAATTTTTTATCTACTAAGATTTAGGCAGATGGAAATGAATCTCCTCTTGGGATTTGAACATCAGAACATGGTCTCCTAGGATTTTCACTTGTTTCATTGACATGTTGGTGTGTATGGTATGGTATGGAGGAAAACATTTTCTTGAAAATGTATTTATTTTTTCATGTTTGGTTCAATAGAATTTTTGAAAAATATTTTTATCTAGGAAAATAAGTTGTTTAAAAATGAGGAAAATGATTTTCCTTAATGGAAGTAGAGAAAACGAGTTTATAATGACATTTATTGTATTTGCCCACCCACCCAAGGCCCCCAATCCCTACACCTTGACCATTCCATCCTGCCACCCTCGAGGCCCCACACCCTACCCCTATAATTTTGTGATATATTATATATAAATGCTATTGAGATGATATGTTTTTACTTACCGACCAAACACTGAAATATAAGTAAGAAACCTACTTATTATTCAAGAAAAGATTTTTTAGGAAAACATTTTCCGTGGAAAATATTCTCCTTCATACTAAGTAACAACATTGGGTGCCCTTTTCTCTTTGCTTTTTTTGAGTTTATTGACCTTGATCTTGTTTACTTTCTTTTTGATAGAATTTGGATCAAAATTGGTGTAGTTTCTTAATTTATATCCCAATTTACATCCTAATTGAACATGTTTGATTCAAATGAACTCTTTAACAAAATAAGAAAGTAAGTTTACAATCACAAAGATAACATTTTTAGCTAGCTTTTGTCGTGAAGAGAAACATGTAGCTTAAAAGAAGTATGAAAACACATGTAATGCAACTGCAGACTTTGTTCTGTTACATGACTATTCAACAAACAGATTGCTACATGAATAGTCTGAGTCTGTTTCTGCTCGAAACATGTAGCTTAAAAGAAGTATGAAAACACGTGTAATGCAACTGCAGACTTTGTTCTGTTACATGACTATTCAACAAACAGATTGCTACATGAATAGTCTGAGTCTGTTTCTGCTCTTATTTTTGAGTTTTTGTATCTAAAAGCTGATAGTTTATATGTTTGATAGGTTGAATACCAACTTAGTGACATGAGCTTGCTCGCGAATGAGAGCTTGTTGAAACAAATGAACAAGGACCCTGAAGCCTTTGGTGAGTACGCTATTGATATATCGTTAAACAAAATGTCTGCATTTTTCTATGCATTAGTTTCTCACTTCCTTTTAAAATGTATGTTCTACCACTACTACTACTATTGCAGTTCCTATTTCTTCTGTTTCGGCTACAAAGAAAATCAAGTCCCTCATCACCAACAACCAATTAACACTTTCTCATGCCCTCTTGTCCTCTACAAAATTGGTAACTTTTGGATTTTTAGTTGCAGTGTTTTAACTTCCTTTATTAGATAACAACTAATATGTTCTGCATTCGAAAGATTGTAAGCGATGATGGCAAGAGAGTCAAACGAAAAATCCCATTCACTGACAAGGATAAAGAGGAATTGATGGTACACTTACATTTCTCATATATCGATTGTCTATGGTTTTGATTAAATTTCATAGTACTAATATTACTCCTCTCGATTCCATTTCTTCAGTTACGCACTGTGGTTGCTGAGAATCTACCCGATGACCACTCTCATCACAATATCGAGAAAATATTTAATGTGGCTGGAAGGTGATGATTATATTCTTGTATCTCGTCCACAAATTTTATCTTTTCTATATGTATGTGTTGTCGAACTAACACATCTTGGTGTTCTGTTCCCATTTTAGTGTCAAAACCATCCGAGTATGCCATCCTCAAGATCCTAACACACGAACACGAGGAGACTTGGGCATCAGCAGTAAGGTATTAAGTACTAAGTAACAGAATTGTTTTGTTTCTCAACAAAAAAAAACATACACTTTCCCTTTAGATAGGTATCTAATTCCTTCTGTTTTATTGTCTTATCAAGCTTCATGCACTGATAGAGTTCGAGCATCCAGAAGCCGCTGAGAAAGCAGTATGAATTTATTTTTGTGCTTCCTTTGAAGTTATTTTTGTAGACCTCATTTTGCTTCAACTTTGGATCATCTAAAACTGTTATTTGCCTTAAACAGGCGGAGAAGCTAAATGATGAGAGGAACTGGAGAAAGGGCCTTCGAGTGAGGTTGTTGCTCAGACGTTCAGTAAGTTTAATCATTGCATTTTTGCTATTGTTTTTTCATTTACAACAACTAATTTGATCTGAATACGTTTGATTCATTCAGAACTTGTAGACAATCTAAAATCATTAAAATGAACCTGTTTGTTGCTATTGTTGCAGCCAAAGTCCGTTCTAAAGAGCAGAAAGTCGGCATTTGAGGGCTGCTTAGATGATGAAGATTGGTTGAGTTCTGAATTAGCAGATGATTCACATCATGTTTCTAATCAATCAGAAGTAGTGGATCATACAAATGTAAGTATATATGGTACTCATGATCACTATAGGAAATACAATGTTATGATTCAAATTTCTCTCGATTCATCTTAGGTTGAAGAGACATTAGCGGCTGCAACAACAAAGAAAACATGGGGTAAAGGGCGTGGTAAAAGTACACGACAAAGAAACCAAATGTACAGCGGACGTGGACTGCTTTCCTCATCACCACAAAGCAGCAACACATACGAAGCACCGGTGAAACAAGCTACAAAAGGACCTAGAATGCCAGATGGAACCAGAGGTTTCACTATGGGAAGAGGGAAGCCCCTGGGTATTAATATTCAAACTGGAGTACATGTTGTATAAATGGAAGATGATCAATTTTGCCCCGGTTTCACTTGGTAGTCCATGGAAGCCTCAAGTCAAATTCTTTTTGTTGTTAAATATATATATATTCATGTCAATTTTTTCTAGAACTAATTAAGATCCAAAAATACTGTATAGGTAAGTAACTAAGGCTATATGGCTTCCTTGAGACTACCAATTTTGTTTTGTACATTTCTCTTTTTGTGAAAATTATCATATCATGGGGAATAATATGACTGAGTTTAAGATTCTGCCTCTCATTCAGTCTTCGGTAGTGTGCATTATTAGTTTTTATATGTTCCTCATGAATTCCATTCTTGAATAATGTGGAGGTTAAAAGGAAGCAATAATTTTGAACAATCTTTTGTTTGAACTTTGAAACATGAAGGCTTTTGTTACATCAAAATGTCCTCAAAAGTGCTTCACAGTGAACTTAAGTTCTCTATGCCCATCCCCATGTGTGTATTGCTCGTAATGATGGTTGAGTATATACTAAGAATTAATGGGAAATGAAGGGAAGATAGAAAGAGGAATTTGTATGGTTCTCTTTTGTTTTAATAAGAAAAAATATTTTTCTCTCATTGGTGGTGGAAAGAAAAGTTAAAGTGTTTAAATAGAGAAATACTTCTACTAGTTGTTAAAAAGGGTTGGAAAGAGGGACCCGTCGTGTCGTTATCGTTGTCGTCGCTCAGCTTCGGCTTTGTTTTAATTATTTATTTAATTAATTAGATTAAATGGCCAAAACGTTTCTAATTGTTTAAATAATTAACCGAAACGACTAAACCCAACTCGGATCCGCGCGACCTGTGTTTTACATCTTTCCCGTTTTATTTGAATTTTCCACCGTTGAAAATGACTGTTTTGAAAGGTTGTAATTTTCAGGAACAAAATACCACTGATTCCTCAGACTTTTCACTTATGAAATTTATGAACTTCTTCTTCTGCAAAATTCAATATTTGTGTACTATATTGTCGTTGAGTGGCTCGCTGAAACCATCGTTTTGGGTATCAATACACTAGTGAATAGAATTGTTCTATCAGTGGATCTATTCCAATTCAAACCTCAGATACTAGAGGGAAATAATTTCCTTAAGGGGACACTGTGCATTCAGTGAACTCAATTTTCTTTCCTTCCTGTTTCATACAATTGATACAGATTCTGATATGGTAATGCTATTAGTTTTTGTTCTTGACTACATGATTCAAACTTTGCAAAGTTTTGTTGTCACTAGTATTGTTTCTAATATAGATTGAAAAACAATCTTAAGGAAATTACTGTTTTATTTGTTAATTTGTATTTGTGGGTGGAGACAAAAACCTTCATGGTTTTCTACTCCAATTAAGTTTGCAATTTAATTTATTACTTACAGAATCAGTTATATCGATTTTTGTTTATCAAAAATGGAAATTGATAGTGCTACGATTTCTGTGGTCGTTGATGCACCAACCAGAACTATTGTGCCACCAACAGAGAAATCGGGAAAATTCTCTGTTGTGAATTTCAAAGGATGGCAGCAATGAGTATTTTTCTGGCTTACCACTCTTGGTTTGCAGAAATAAACTCCAGCGCCTGCTGCTGATATGTCAAATAGAGAAAAGAATCATGATTATTGAAACATGGAAATAGGCAGACTTATTATGTAAGGGCTACATTTTAAGTGCTTTAGAGGATGACTTAAATAATGTTTTCAACACAATGACAACTTCGCAAGAATTGTGGAATGCACTTGAGAAAAATATAAGACAGAAGATGCATGCTTGAAGAAGTTTGTGGTCGCAAAATTTTTAGACTATAAGATGACAGATAGCAAAACTGTTGAACCACATGTACAAGAGCTTCAACTTATTTTCCATGATCTTATTGTTGAGGACATGGTAGTTAATGAAGCTTTTCAAGTGGTTGCAATGATTGAGAAGTTACCGCCTTTATGGAATGACTTCAAGAATTATTTAAAGCACAAACGCAAGGAAATGAAGCTTGAAGATCTTGTGATTCGGCTCAAGATTGAGGAAGATAACAAGACCGTCGAAAATAAGTCTCGTGGGAGCTCGACAATCATGGGAGTTAATATTGTTGAAGAGACTCCTACCAAAGGCAAGAAAACAAAGAAGTCCAACGGACAGAAGTCAGAGCAGGCCAAGAAGAAATTCAAAATACTTTTAACAAGATTCAATATATAGGATTAATGTGGAACAACAAGCATGAACAATAATTCAAGGAGTTCAATTCATAAAGTATCAAAATCTCATAAGGTAAGAATTTCATAAAACTGAGGGCAGAACCCTATATTCAACTTACTACTAACTAAGTTTAGATGTAGGGCGTGAAGACGAACTAGTCCAAAACTATGAATAACCTTACATACTTGCAAGAACAAAGTTCTTGACGAAACTAGAAGAACGCTTGAAAATGCTAATTTTCTCCTCTTGGATCCTTGCTCTATGACTTGGAAACGTTGATGAGAGTAATATGGTCGATTAATATTGTTTAGAACCTTATTTTGGTGTTAAAACGTTGGGGTTTAGGCTTAGAAAATGTGAGAAGATATTGAACTACCCCTCTTAAAAAGCTATCGAAAACCTTCCACGAGGTCATCTACAGTTCGTGGTTTGATCTATAGACCATAGATCCCATTAGTGGAATTTATATTGAATTTTAAGGCTAAAAATTTTATTTTACGGGTCTAATCTACGACCCGTAGAAGTTTCTACAGACTATAGATCCAATCTGTAGAAGTTATACTAAATTTTCAAGCTCAAAAGTTAATTCTATGGGTCCAATCTACAACTCATAGAAGTTCCTACGGCCCGTAGAACGGATCTGTATGAATTGGACCCCAAAATTTGTCTCTCTGAACTTTTCCTACGACTTGACAATACATGTAGAAATTTCTCCGGCTCGTAGAAGCAATTCATAGGAATTGACTTCAGGAAAATCTAATGTGACAATCTCTAGTAAAATGACCATAACTCTAATTACTCTAAACTCCAAAATGAGGCAAACTTGGCAGCGTTAGAAAAGAGGAATCATAGATCTTCAATTTGATAATTCATGGGTTACCTCATTCATTTTGTGTTGAGAGATATGATCATTTGAAGTTGACCTAAGTAGAATTTTATATCAGAACTTAATTGGTAAGGAAACTTTCAACTCAACTTTGTGTGCTAGGGGATTCTTGTGACCTAAATTCATATCCAAATTCATTCCCACACTAAAGAATTGACTTTTACACATATGAGCAATTTAAGAATCACCTGATGTAAATAAAGAATGGTTTGGACCTTAACTTAAAAAATTTTGAGGGTGTTACAAGTGTTTTCACTGAAACATTGTTTCTTCCTCATTGATATCATCAGAGTGTATATATACTTTGATGATATCAAGTTGTAAACTTGCATTAGTAAGTATGAAAGTAAGGGGTAGCCGCTTGTAAATAATTTTTCTTTTTGGGTACACGTGTTTTTCTCCCATAAAAATATCCTCAATTAATAGTTTGGTAAAAAATGCCTACATTGTTACTTAGAGCCTGTTTGGCATTGCTGTTGAGAGGCAAGAAGTGCTTTTTCTTGAGAAAAAAACACTTATTTTGAGAAATTAAGTGTTTGATAAATTCTTAAAATTGCTTTTAAATGAAAGCGGAATCAATTTTTCTGCTTATGGGAAGAAGCTAAAAATTTCTGCTTTTTAAAAAAAGTAAAAGCAGAAGCAGAAAAATAATTTTTTTAGGACTAAAATATTCCTTACATATATACATATTTATCAATATATCCCTTATTAATTAATCAACATATCTCATAAGTTTGGTTGATTTTTATTCAAGAATTTTATTTTTTATTTTTATATAATAAATTTTTTATTTTATTTATGTTTTATATTATTATTTATATATTATATTGTATTTATTACTTTATGTATTATTTTAAAAAATTAGAAATAAAAGTAACAACGATATTTTTGTAGGATTAAAAAAAGAAAAAATAACAATTAAAGATTTAGACCCTCCCAAAAAAGCAACACATAACAAATTTTCTTCTCTTAATTTACGTATTATTTCATTTTAGTTTGAATTTTTAAAATTTAGAGTATTATAACAAAACAAAAAAAAAAGATAATAGAATCCAAAAAATAGGTAATAAATAACAAAAAGATTCTTCTTTTCAAAAAAAATCAACAATATTTATCCATGCACAATATTGATTGAAAATTTGATTATGTACATTTCAATTAATTAAATTAAAAATGTAATTAAAGTTTTTGTAGTAGATGTTTAAAATAGTTTCTCACTATACAATAATCTTAATATTAAAAGCACATCGATACTTGTCCTTTTTCGTAATTTGACTCCCAAAAGCACTTTTTAAAGAAAAATAGTCAAACACAAATTGCTTATCAAAAATATTTTTCAAATGAATTTGCCAATCACAAATTGCTTTTTTTGGAAAACACTTTTCTGAACTGCTATTTAAAAAAATGCTTCTAAAAATAAGCAGTTTTTAGCAGTAATGCCAAACATGCTCTTAATGAGGTCAAAAATCCCCTCTTCCCAAATAAATATATTATTGAGCAACTTTCACATATAGCAAACATATAAATCATATTTGTATGTTATAGCTATAGTTTGCAGAATTGCGCTCCATAACAAATTTTATGTTTGTTATGGAGCTTTTGATTTGTATAATTCGCTACAAACATCCAATTTTATACAAATTGTTCAGTTTTGTATAAATTCATTTATACATTGTAATTTGTATAATAAGATCTGTATTTGTACAATTATAAGTGTATAGGACGAAAATATATGTATTTTTATTTGTATATACACCTTTCTCTCGCTTTATACAAACACAAATGCATTTTATACCAAAATGTATAAAATGGTTAATTGTATACCGAAAATGGCTAATTGTATACCGAATCATATGGCAAAAAAAGGAGATGTTTGCTGCGAATTACAACTAAAATAAACTATGGCTATAACATTTAATTTGAATTAATAGTTTGCTATTTCATACAATTTTCCCTATATTATTTCATCTCTTTTTAAACACATTATTTTCATACAAATAATTTTTCTATTAGCAAATAATTTGAAAAAATTAAGAAACACAAATATTTTCCGTTTATTAGATTTTTAAAATTATTATCGACATGAAATTAATATTGGAGTTGATATGACCTTATTAATGTGACTGATAGAGCTGTCAATATGGGTTAGCCCACTCTATCCGGGCTAACCCATACATGCTTTGAAATTTTTGGCGGGCTAGCCCATTTTTGGTATGGGCCAGAAAATGATCGGCACACCCACAAGTACGTGGGTTGTGGGCTTTGCCGGGTCAACCCTCTTTTCTTAAAAGTATATTCTTTATAATTTTTTAAATTAAATTATAATTTAAAAATATTATCATAAGACTATTATATGGTGTTAGTGTTACAACTTGTTAATCAAATCCACAAATAAAATTATCTTTATAATATTTATTAAGTTTGATTTCAAGTAAAAACATAAATAGCTAAATAGAAATATTAACCTAATTGGTTTCCAATGATCATAATAAAACACAAAAACTATGACAATATTCCATTGGCTATGGCCGATGTAGTGACTCCCTAGAAATTTTAGAGAATTTTAATTTTATGTAGTACATATTTTATAAACATAATTTGTATTTAAATTGTAATTTTTCAAACTTTTAAACAGATTTTGAGTTTAGGCTTTTGTTATTTTTAATACTCTATTTTATTTTTTAATTAATTTTTATTTGACCCACGGGCCTGCCTATCCATATTTCTCAATCCCCAAAAACGACAGACTTATTCAGGCCGGGCAAAAAAGCCCTTTTCTTAAATGGGCTTCAAAAATCATAGCTCAGTCCTATCAAATCACGGGTTAAGCCAGGTCAGCCCAACGGACCTAGCCCATATTGACGGCTCTAGTGACTGATAGTATCCATTAGAAGATATAAGCTCGTATTTCATTTTAATTGATAAAATAGATTAAGAAGAAAAAGAAGAAGATTGTTTTGATTTATTTAAAAGAAAAAGAAATAAGAATAGAATTATTTTAAGTAGCAAAGCTTTTGTTAGGACTCAAATGTATTTAAAAGAAATATAATAATATAATTATTTTTAAAAATGATATTTTTGATCTTATACGTTTTCGCGTGTTGCGCGGATAATATAAATAATTATTAATCATATATATGTGTGTGTGTATGTGTGTGACATATTTTAATATATCATTTCTCATTCTTGTATCAAACTTCTTTTGTCATCTATTTTTTAAACACAATATAATTAAATCTTCATGAAATTAAAGAAGGAATCACATGATTATTTAATAACTTGTACAATATACTTTGCTTTTGTTTATTACTATATTATTATTAACTACTTAATATCATAACAATATCGACTAAATTTTGATTAACATATCACTTGCCCTAATATTCTTATTCGTTAATCTTATGTTTATATAATTATTATTATTATAATAATAATAATAATAATAATAATAATAACGATAACAATAATAATAATAATTATTATTATTATTATAATAATAATAATGAAAACATTTATTTCTCAAAGTTATATTTTAGATCTTTATTTTTTAAAACTAATTAACTTCTCAATTCAAAATTTAAATAATTCTATAAAAGACTTTAAAAAGAAGTAAAAATTAAAAATGTAATAACTTCCCACAAAAAAAGGAATCACACACCCTATTTTCTAGTACTCTTTTAAAAATATCATAATAATAATAGAAACGTTTATTTCTAAAATTCATATTTTAAATCTTTATTTTTTAAAACTAATTAACTTCTCAATTAAAAATTTAAATAATTCAATGAAAGACTTTAAAAATAATTTAAAATTAAAAATGTGATAACTTCCCCCAGAAAAAGGATTCACACACCTTTTTTTTAGAACTGTTTTTTTTTATTTTATTATTATTATTATTATTATTATTATTATTATATAATAATAATAATAATAATAGTAATAATAATAATAATAATAATTTGTGATCATCGTCTTACCCAGATCGAAACTGCTAACAGCAAAGGTAAGAATATTGCTGAATAAAATACTCTTGCAAAACCTATTAAAATTGATCCTAGACAAGATATGTTTTTAGGAATGATGCAAATTGTTATTGCTCATAAATGGTATGTTAAATGCACCATATTAATTGATAATACTTTCTCTATAATTGATATTGCTATGATTGACAATGGAGCTGATGTGAGTTGTATTCAGGAAGGTCTTATACCTACCAAATATTTTGAAAAAACTACTCATATGGTCAAATCTACTTCTGGACATGCTTTAGATATAAAGTATAAATTGTCTAATACGCGCATTTGCCAAAATAAAGTTTGCATTCCGCATTTCTTTTTCTTGGTTAAAAACCAGTTATACCCTCCGATTATACTTGGAACCCCATTTATAAATGCTATTTATCCTTTCACAAGTATAACGGCTAAAGGTTTTTCTGCTACTTTCAAAGATAGAGTTATTAGTTATACTTTAATTACTGATCCTATTTCTCGTGATATTAATGCTTTGATTAATATGAAACAAAAGCATGTTGATTCTTTACAACATAAATTATTTAGTACGAATATATTCAATACTTTGAAATCTACTAAAGTGCAGGAAAAAATTAAATTAATTTCCGAACAAATGGCCATTGATATTTGTGATGATCATCCTAGTGCTTTTTGGAATAGAAAAAAGCATATTGTGACCCTTCCATACGAAGATAATTTCTCTGAGGATGATATTCCTACGAAATCATGCCCTTGCCAGATGAACGTCGAATTGGTGGAATTCTGCAAGAAAGAAATTGATAATTTATTACAAAAGGGTTTGATAAAACCTTCTAAATCTCCTTCGTCTTGTACTGCATTTTATGTCAATAATGCAGCGGAAAAGGAACGTGGTGTTCCCAGGTTAGTTATAAATTATAAACCTTTGAACAAATATTTAAAATGGATTAGGTATCCTATTCCAAATAGAAAGGATTTACTATCAAGATTATATGACGCCAATATATTTTCTCAATTCGATTTAAAATCAGGTTATTGGCAGATCCAAATATTTAAAGAGCACTCTTATAGAAATGTTTTTAATGTCCCGTTTGGACAGTATGAATGGAATGTTATGCCATTTGGTTTGAAAAATGCTCCTTCTGAATTTCAGAAAATTATGAATGATATTTTCAACTCATATTTGAATTTTATCATTGTTTATATTGATGATATTCTGGTTTATTCAAAGACTCTTGAAATGCATATTAAACATTTAGACATTTTCAAGAAGATAGTTATACAAAACGGTTTGGTGATTTCTAAATAAAAAATGAGTTTATTTCAAACTGAAGTCAGATTTTTGGGACATCTTATTTGTCAGGGGAAAGTTACCCCTATTCAATGATCGATTGATTTTGCTTCAAAGATTTCTGATGTTATTACAGATAGGACGCAATTGCAGAGATTCTTAGGAAGTTTAAATTATATTTCCCCTTTTTACAAAAAATTATCTTGTAATGTAGCCTTATTATACGACATGCTAAAAAAGGATCATAAAACTCCTTGGATTGATAGTCTTACCAATTTGGTAAAAAATATTAAACTTCATGTTAAATCTTTGCCTTGTCTAACTCTGGCTAACCCAGCTTGGCAGAAGATTGTAGAGACAGATGCGTCTAACATTGGCTATGAGGACTATTAAAACAAATCAATCCTCATGATAAAAACTGAATATCTGATTCGATTTCATTCCGGAAAATGGAGCGATGCTCAGAAAAAATATGTTACGGTAGCTCATAAAATGCTAACTATCGTTAAATGCGTATTGAAATTTCAAGATGATTTATACAATCAAAAATTTTTAACTGATGCGCAATCGGTTAAATATATGTTTGATAAAGATTTCAAACATGATGCTTCGAAGTTGATATTCGCCAGGTGGCAGGCATAGTTAGCCCCATTTGATTTTGAAATATATTATAAAAAGAGAAGTGATAACTCTCTTCCAGATTTCTTATCAAGAGAATATCTATCTTCTTAACAATGAGTTTTTTAACCCCTTTCTTCAATGATAAAACTCTAGTTACAATATTAAAAGTAGTTCCGCTCAACCGAGATGTACAGGAACTTATCCTATGGAAGATTATAAATGGCATGGTGATGGATATATTCACCATTCATAATATTGAAGAAGTCGTCGATTTTGACAGCGTGAATTATTATTATCAGAATTACTATGATGCTTATGATCTCTTTGATGATTAAAACAAAATGCTTTGTTTGTAGAATGGACCCTCCGTGGGTAACCAAGGGTCGAGGCAAGGGAAATAACCCTCGTGGACAGGACAGATCATCCCTTGGAACATCTTCAGGATCGTCATACAGATCCTCGTCCAACTCGCCAGTTCTACAACGAGGAGGAATGAGCTTGATAAGCTCAAAAATATATCAGGCATCATCATCCGTCAGACTGGAAGATATTCCAAAAAATAGCCCATTATACGCGGAGCTACAGGCATATTTGTCACAGAAGCAAAGTGATACTTTTGCCTCTATTGCTAAAGAAGATATTGATGATATCAGATCTATGAAAGGGTAGCAAAGAAAGAAATAATATTTCTTCTCGAAAACTCTGAGATTCAGAGGAAAAAGGAACCCAGGAAGATATTCCAGCGATACTTCCCGGGTGAGTCATACAAAATTTGCTCGTATTACGAGACCATCTTGATGAATACGGGTAGTGTTAAATTTCAACACTTCTTAGGTTATAACACCAGCGAGAACGTTTATAACTTCTCCAAAATGATCATAAAACATATTATATCAATCGAAGATTGAGGTATATCCTCGATGAAAGAAAGGCAGATCAGCCTAAACAAAGTCCCTACTAGCTTCACTTATTGGGATTATGCTAACGCTTTCAGTAAAGTCCTCTACTATAACAATGAGAGGCATAAACATACCTGGTTCATTAAGGTTTGTGCAAAGATATTTGCTAACCTAAATCCTAATTGGTTCTTGAACTGGTGGTCATACCACGGTCCAACGGCAAAGATTTTGCCTTATCCCCTTTTAAAATTATACAAAAATTGGGTTAAGGTTTCACCAGACCTTAATGATTTATACCACTCAGATCATATTTGTTATATGGAACAAATTAAACAAATTTATTTATTTATAGAGTTCTCGATCTCATGGATCCATAAATGGACTCCGGAAGTAGGTTTTATCGAAGAATAAATTTCGTGTTTATATCGGACTTATAATAATAACTGGAATAAATTAATGAAGAAGGATCCCAAGACTAAATCATTATATGGCCAAGAATTACTGGACTCTATTTCTCAAAAAATCCAAGATTATGGTACTACTCCTCACAAAGGAATAGTTGCTGACAACTCCGTCAAGCATATTGCCAGGCGAATTTCCATTCAAGTTGGAAATAAAGAAGAAATGATAAAAGAGTATATGGATGAAGTCAGAAGGAATTTACTCCTTAATATCACTCACTATGAAAAGTCAGACACTTCGAAGAGGAGTGAAACGAGCGATAATATCGCAAATGATGCTCAAGAAGCCCAGCCTTGTGAATCGGAGAAAACTGTGTCAGAAGATATGTTGTCCAAAGCAAAAGATTTTCTTAAATAATTGAAAAAGAAGGATAAAATGTAAAGATAAGATAAGATAAAACAACATATTTCTCCGATTGAACCGTTATATGGTCCTGCTCGAAATTGTGTTGCTTCTTTGCATACTTTATCTTCGGTTATTTCTGATAAAAAAAAAGATAAAAATTGATCCTCGCTTGAATATTGTTTGAGCTAATGATAAATCATTTGATGTTTCTGATAAGGATATTCCTTTTGCATCCGAAATTGATTTTAATCCTAATGATGCTTGATGATGGATGCACATCAAATTGATTTTAGTCCAGGTTCACTGGCAAGAAAATATATTCAAAACTAATTTTCAAGTGATAAATGGAACCGGTTTAAAACTTGGTTTTTTGACACTTATAGTGTTGATGATCTAAATAATATTTCTCAAGAATTTTATGAAACTTGTGTTTTACATAATCATATTATGTTCTTTGTACCTTGGTTTATAACCACCTATTTACCTTTGTTCATCAACGTTCTTGAACGATATTATAAAAATGAATCAAGTAATATTGTCAAAGCTATTTATCCCCCTCAAGCATTGTTTGTCTTACCAAATAATATTGGTATTACTTTTACTGCCTTTCAAAAAATTATTGAAGAAGGTGTTGCGGCAGTCAGCATCAACGAAATTAATAATTTGATTTCTCAAAATAATTATTTGGAACTTTATGTTAAAGTTTTGGGTGAACATATTAGTTCTCTTGATAAAAAGTTAGATGAACTAACTGCTTTGATAATTCAGATAAAAACGGATTTAAAACCTTCTGAGATTCAGGATTTTGTTTTTAAACCTCCTTTTGATTTAGAAGAACTTCTTAATAAAAAGTTCTCTGAATTTGGGGCTAAACCTATTGAGTTATCAGAAAATTTTGCTAACGAGATTGAAAACACTTTTGATTTTAAAAATCAAGTTGATTTAGAAATTAATAAACTTCGCAGCTATCCCAAGAAGAATAGTGGTAATACTAATTTTGCTTATAAATCTAGCATGCAAACTTATTATTATTCTAGACCAACCCCTCAAGATATGTTGATAGAGGAACGTGACAGGAACAGAACCAACACCTCTTATAGTGGTACTGAAATTTATGAATGGAATCTTGATGGCTTGATTGATAGACAGTGAACTATTCTTGTTCATAGAATGCTTATGTATGCAACTATCTGTAAAAGTGTTAGAAACACAAATATGAATAATTGCAAAATGATAATTGCAGGTTTTACTGGCCAACTCAAGGGCTGGTGGGATAATTACATGAGCGTAGAAGCTAAAACTGTAGTTATAAATGCTATTTCAGATACCGAAGGCGTTGATAACCTAGGAATGGCTCTAATAAAGAATAGAAAAGACGTTGTTTATACTTTATTCTTAACCATTCTAGAGCATTTTAATGGTAGATTTACCAACCAGTATGAGACTGTCCGATCTTTATTAAATGGCGATGTAGACATTTAGGAGAATTTCGATGGTATAAAGACACTTATTTGAGTCGGGTGATGGAACTACCCGAAAATGGCCTTGAGCATTGGAAAGCTAAGTTTATAGATGACCTTCCTCCTTTATTTGCTGAAAGAGTTAAAAAAAACTCTAAGGAATGAGCAAGGGGTTATTCCTTACGGCACTTTTACTTATGGCAAGTTGATATGAGCTTGGACTCAAGAAGGCATAAATTTGTGCAATGAATTGAAGCTTTCTAGACAGCTTAAGATAGATAAGCTTAGAGAAAGATCTCAGTTAGGAGACTTTTGTACCTAGTTTGAATTACCTGATTCAGCTAAAGGTAAGAAAACCAAACATAGAGATTCTAGTGGTACAACTCCTGATAAACCTTATAGGAAGAAAAGGTCTAGGCGAAGGTCTAGAGAAGAACGAGAAGAGCGAAGAGCTCATCGTAAATCTAATAGATTTACAAAGAATCGGTCGACATGAGAACTCGCTAAGATCAAGTGCTACAAGTGTGGAAAGTTTGGACATATAGCTCCAAATTGCAAGCTTGAAAAGTTGAAAACTTTAGAACTAGATAAAGAGGTGCACGATAAAATTTATAGTTTCTTATACACTTCTGGTTCTAAGTCCAATTACGACTCTAATTCAGGTTCTGAAGGAGATTGATTTGCCTGAATCCTCTGATAATAATCAGCAGGTTAATACAAATGCTTGCAAGTGTAGAAGTGATATTTGCTCTTGTGAAAATGATGAATTTTATAAATTACAAACTCAATTTGAAGATTTGAACATTAATACTATTACTTCTGATAATGTGATTGAGCTTCTGAAAGAAGTTACTGATAATAATTTGCGTGAAAAAATTATTCAGTTGGCAATTTATAACAGTGCTAGTTCTTCAAAAACTATTGAAAAACTAGCACTGTTATTAACAACCAACTGAATATTTTTTTCTCGCAAATTATTATCAGTAAAACTCCTTGGACTGATAGTCTCACCAATTTGGTAAAAAATATTAAACTTCGTGTTCAATCTTTGCCTTGTCTAACTCTTGTTAACCCAGCTTGGCAGAGGATTGTAGAAACAGATGTGTCTAACATTGGCTATGGAGGAATATTAAAACAAATCAATCCTCATGATAAAACTGAATATCTGATTAGATTTCATTCCAAAAAATGGAGCGATTCACAGAAAAAATATGCTACGGTCGCTCATGAAATGCTAACTATCGTTAAATGCATATTGAAGTTTCAAGATGATTTATACAATCAAAAGGTTATAATAAAAACTGATGTGCATTCGGTTAAATATATGTTTGATAAAGATTTCAAACATGATGCTACGAAGTTGATATTAACTAGGTGGCAGGCCTAGTTAGCCCCATTTGATTTCGAAATACATTATAAAAAGGGAAGTGATAACTCTCTTCCAAATTTCTTATCACTAGAATATCTATCCTCTTAAAAATGAGTTTTTTGACCCTTTTCTTCACTGATAAAACTTTAGTTACAATATTAAAAGTAGTTTCGCTCAATCGAGATGTACAAGAACTCATCCTTTGGAAAATTATAAATGGCATGGTGATGGATATCTTCGCCATTCATAATATTGAAGAAATCGTCGAATTTGACAGCGTGAATTACTATTATCAAGATTATTATGATTTTTATGACCTTTATGATGATTAAAACAGAATGTTTTGTGTAGAATAGACCCTCATTGGGTCACCAAGGGTCGAGGAAAGGGACATAGCCCACGTGGACGGGGAAGATCATCTCCAGGAACTTCAGGATCGTCATACGAATCCTCATCCAACTCGCACATTCTACAAGGAGGAGGAATGAGCTTGATAAGCTCAAAAATACCTCAGGCATCATCGTCCGTCAGACTGGAAGATATTCCAGAAAATAGCCCATTATACGCGGAGCTACGGGCATATTTGTCACAGAAGCAAAGTGATACTTTTGCCTCTATTGCTAAAGACGATATTGATGATATCAAATCGTATGAAAAGGTAGCAAAGAAAGAAATGATATTTCTTCTTGAAAACTCTGAGATTCAGAGTAAAAAAAGAACCCTGGAAGATATTCCAGCGATATTTACTTAACGGATTATACTTCCCGGGTGAGTCATACAAAACCCGCTCGTATTACGAGACCATCTTGATGAACACGTGTAGTGTTGAATTTCAGCACTTCTCAGGTTACAACACCAGCGAGAACGTTTATAACTTCTCCAAAATGATCATAAAACAGGTTATATCAATCGAAGACTGGGTATATCCTCGTTGAAAGAAAGGCAGATCAGCCTAAACAAAGTCCCTACTAGCTTCACTTATTGGGATTATATTAATGTTTTTAGTAAAGTCCTCTACTATAATAATGAGAGGCATATATTTGGTTCATTAAGGTTTGTGCAAAGATATTTGTTGACCCGATCCCTTATACCACGGTCCAACGGCAAAGATTTTGCCTAATCCCTTTTTAAAATTATACAAAAACTGGGTTAAGGTTTCACCAGACCTTAATGATTTATACCACTCATATCATAGTTGTTATATGGAACAAATCGAACAAATTTATTTCTTCATAGAGTTCTCGATCCCATGGATCCATAAATGGACCTCGGAAGTAGGTTTTACTGAAGAGCAAATTCCGTGTTTATATCGGACTTATTATAATAATTTATGGGATAAATTAATGAAGAAGGATCCCAAGACTAAATCATTATAAGGCCAAGAATTGCTGGACACTATTTCTCAAAAAATCCAAGATTATGGTACTACTTCTCACAAAGGAATAGTTGCTGACAACTCCTTCAAACATATTGCCAGGAGAATTTTCATTCAAGATGGAAATACAGAATAAATGATAAATGAGTATTTAGACGAAGTCAGGAGGAATCTACTCCTCAATACCACTCACTATGAAAAGTCAGACACCTCGATGAGAAGTGAAACGAGTGATGATGTAGCAGATGATACTCAAGAGGCCCAACTTTGTGAATCGGAGAAAATCGTGCCAGAAGATATGTCTAAAGCGGAAGATTTCCTTAGAGAATTAAAAAAGAAGAAAAAGATGTAAAGATAAGATAAGTTTATCTTTGAGTCACTATCAACAGTAGAAACACTGTTTATCAACAGTAGATATACTATTTTATGGGACCCAGATAAGGGACTCATCTTTAATATTACTAGATTCCTTTTTATTCTATCAATAGGTTTGGTTTTAGTTATTGAGAGGCAGGTTTAGAAACCCTCTCTTTCTTATTTTCTCTCTCTTGTAACTCTCTCTCTCATGTAATTATCTTTGTAATTTGTGAGTTTGTCGGATTATCGGAGTTGTGTATAAAGTGTATTGTACTTCTATAAGCTCTGGTGTTAACCACAAGGTACTTTAATTTCTTCCTTTCTTTTACTTTCCTTACTTCTCCGATCTAAGTCGTGACTATGTCCTTCTCCGATCTAAGTCGTGACTATGTCCGGCTAAAGAATTATATCTATGTCGGATAACTAACTTCACTTTTATATCTATTATGAAAGATCTAGACTTTATCTAAATATGCATAAATTTATATATGGTTTCTTGACTTGGTTCTGAGATGGTGGTACAGTCAGATTCAATACAACAAGTTAGTGGCTTTGTCTTAGTGACTCCGTCTAGCCAGCCGTGGTCTCAGCCCGATAAGGAGTTAAAATGGCGCTTTATACCCGGTTAGAACTGCTAGACACATGGGTTCACTAACAATACGTATTTGAATCTCGACAGACCCTTTGCTTGGGTAAAAGGATCAGATCCTTCCATACAGTCATCAATTCGAATGACTAGGAACTATTTCAATTCGAATTTATTCCTTGAATTCGGATGTTAACAAGCTAGATTGAAGATGACCGCGCGGACTACCGCTCGTATTCTCAGATCCTGTTTCGTTGGTATCATAGCCTAGGAACTTTCATGGTAAATATAAGATTGATGTGAAGTATTTCGGCATAGATATATTCTCTTGATCATGGATCTAGGAGATAAATGTATTCCTTCTTGAGTGCAAGCTCCTAGCTGGGGGCATTCTGAGAATGTGCAATGAATTGAAGCTTTCTAGACAGCTTGAGATAGATAAGCTTAGAGAAAGATCTCAGCTAGGAGACTTTTGTAGCCAGTTTGCATTACCAGATTCAGCTAAAGGTAAGCAAACCAAACATAGAGATTCTAGTGGTTCAACTCCTGATAAACCAGAATGATGCAAATTGTTACTGCTCATAAATGGTATGTTAAATGCATATCTCCTAGATCCATGATCAAGAGAATATATCTATGCCGAAATACTTCACATCAATCTCATATTTACCATGCAAGCTCCTATTATTATCAATCAATATAGTGCATTTAACATACCATTTATGAGCAGTAATAATAATAATAATAAAATAATAATAATAATAACAACAATAACAATAATAATAATAATAATAATAACAACAATAACAATAACAATAACAATAATAATAATAATAATAATAATAATAATAATTTTCGACAATCTTTGATGGGTTCAATTGAATCCATTGTGGCTTATGGCCCCGTATATTTTAATACTCAGCCTAATTTGCAGTTATCTTTGACTAATTCTAATATATTAGATGCTTTAACTATGAATGTTAAAATGCATGGTTATAAATATGCACCTGGATCTGAATTGATTTGTTTATCTTATAGAATCTATTTTAAGTTACTTGCTACTTTAAATCCAAGATGTAAGTTATATGATACATCTGATCAAACTATATTTGTAAAAACTAATTTCGCTAAGTCTAAGGTCACTACTAAAAGACCTATCAAATGGGAAGAAATTAATTTTCCTACCACTTGGACTTTGGATTCTGTTATACCTCTTGAACAAATAACAGATGTTGTCACTAATTCAGAATATTCTCATATTACTCAAAATTCTGACGGTAAGATTTGCATTCAGTTTTATGAAAAAAGTGTCCCTTATAATAGGCATTCATTTTCTGATAGAAGATCTCTGGCTAAACATCATATTTCTCCAATTGAACCGTTATATGGTCCTACTCGAAATCGTGTTGCTTCTTTGCATACTTTATCTTCGCTTATTTCTGATAAAAAAAGATAAAAATTGATCCTCGCTTGAATATTGTTCGAGCTAATGATAAATCATTTGATGTTTCTGATAAGGATATTCCTTCTGCATCCAAAATTGATTTTAATCCTAATGATACTTGATGATGGATGCACACCAAATTGATTTTAGCCCAGGTTCACTGGCAAGAAAATATATTCAAAATGAATTTTCAAGTGATAAATGGAATCGGTTTAAAACTTGGTTTTTTGACACTTATAGTGCTGATGATCTAATTAATATTTCTCAAGAATTTTATGAAACTTGCGCTTTGCATAATCATATTATGTTTTTTGTACCTTGGTTTATAACAACCTATTTGCCCTTATATATTAATGTTCTTGAACGATCATATAAAGATGAATCTGGAAATATTGTCAAAGCAATTTGTCCTTCTCAGGCATCTTTTATTTTACCAAATAATACTGATATTATTTTTACTGCCTTTCAAAAATTTGTCGAAGAAGATATTGCGGCAGTCAGCATCAATGAAATTAATGAGTTGATTTCTCAAAATAATTATTTGGGACTTTATGTTAAAGTTTTGGGTGAACATATCAGTTCTCTTGATACAAAATTAGATAAACTAACTACTTTGATAATTAAGATAAAAATGGATTTAAAACCTTCTGAGAAAGTTTCTACTTCAAAACAGTCCTCAGAACTTTCTACGCATGTTCAGAGGCCTCCTGAGATTCAGGATTTTATAATAAAACCTGTTTTTGATCTAGAAGAACTTCTTGATAAAAGGTTTGCTGAATTTAGTGTTAAACCAATCGATTTATCTGAAACTTTTGTTGATGAGCTAGAACAAGCTTTTGATTTTAAAGAGCATATTGCATTGGAAGTTAATAAATTTCGTGGTTTTCCTAAAAAGAATAGTGGTGATACTAAATTTGCTTATAAGCTTAGTATGCAAACATATTACTATTCTCGACCGACTCCTCAAGATGTGTTAATAGAGGAACGCGACGGGAATCAGACCAATACTTCTTATAGTGGTTCTAAAATTTACAAATGGAATCTTGATGGTTTGACTGATAGACAACTAATTATCCTTGTTCATCGTATGTTGATGTATGCTACTATCTGTAAAAATACAAAAAATACAGATAGAAATATTTGCAAAATGATTATTGCAGGTTTCACTGGCCAACTTCGAGGTTGGTGGGACAATTATATGAGCCTCGAGGCAAAAGAGGTTGTAGCAAATGCTATTGCAGATAACGACGGCGTTGATAACTTGGGCATGGCTTTAGTCAAAAATAGGGAAGATGTTGTTTATACTCTAGCATTGACTATACTAGAACATTTTAATGGTAGATTCACCAACCAATACAAAACTATTCGCAGTTTGCTAAATGATCTACGATGTAGACATTTGGGAGAATTTCAATGGTATAAAGATACTTATATGAGTCGAGTGATGGAACTACCAGAAAATGATCTGGAACATTAGAAAGCCAAGTTTATAGATGACTTGCCCCCTTTATTTGCTGAAAGAGTTAAAAAAAACTCTTAGAAATCCGCAAGGAGCTATTCCTTACATCACTTTTACTTATGGTAAGTTGATAGGAGTTTGCACTCAAGAAGGAATAAACCTTTGCAACGAGTTGTAGCTCTCTAGGAAGCTTAAGATTGATAAGCTTAGGGAAAGATCTCAATTAGGAGATTTCTGCACTCGGTTTGGTTTACCAGATTCAGGTAAAGTTAAGCAGACCAAACGTAGAGATTCTAGTGATTCCACTCCTTATAAACATTATAGGAGAAAAAGGTCTAGACAAAGATCTAGGGAAGATTGAGAAGAGCGAAAATCTCGTCGTAAATCTAATAGATTTACAAAAAATAGGTCTAGGCAAGAACTCGCTAAGTCAAGTGCTACAGATGTGGTAAATTTGGGCATATAGCACCCAATTGTAAACTTGAAAAGTTGAAGTCTTTGGAATTGGATGAAGAGGTTCATGAAAAGATTTATAGTTTCTTATATACCTCTAGTTCTGTGTCCGATTATGATTCTGATTTCGGCTCAGAAGAAGACATAGATTTGCCTGAGTCTTCTGATAATAAACAGCCTATTACTATGAATGCTTGCAGGTGCCACGGTGATATTTTCTCGTGTAAAAATGATGAATTTTATAAATTGCAATCTTAATTTAAAGATTTGAACATTCATACTATTACTTCTGATAATGTGATTGAACTTCTGAAAGAAGTTAATGATAATGATTTGCGTGATAAAATTATTCAATTTGTTGTTAATAACAGTGCTAGTTCTTCAAAACCTATTGAAAACTCAAAAAATGATTTTGAATTTGAGTATTCTGCACCATATTCTTTGTCTGAAGTTAATACTAGACTTGCTAGACAACCTGTTGTTATTCGTGATACTTTTTTTGATGATTTAAAAGGAGAAATTGAAAATTTGAAAAATTAAATTAAATCTCTTAAACAAAATCAAATGATTTGTGATCATCGCATTACTCAGATTGAGGCAACTAATAGCAAAGGTACGAATGTTGTTGAAAATAATAATCCTGAGAATAACACTCTAACAAAATCTGTTAACTTGATCCTAAACAAGATATGTTTTTAGGAATGATGCAAATTGTTACTGCTCATAAATGATATGTTAAATGTACCATACTGATTAATAATATTGTCTCCATAACTGATATTGCTATGATTGACAGCGGAGCTGATGTGAGTTGTATTCAGGAAGGTCTTGTGCCTACCAAGTATTTCGAAAAAAACTACTCATATGGTCAAATCTGCTTCTGGACATGCCTTAGATATAAAGTATAAATTGCCTAATACGCGTATTTGCCAAAATAAAGTTTGCATTCCGCATTTTTTTTGGTTAAAAATCAATTATACCCTCTAATTATACTTGGAACTCCGTTTATAAATGCTATTTATCCTTTTATCAGTATAACTGCTAAAGATTTTTCTGCTACTTATAAAGACAGAGATATTAGTTATACTTTTATCACTGATCCTATTTCTCGTGATATTAATACTTTGATTAATATGAAACAAAAGCATGTTGATTCATTGCAACTTGAAATGTTTAGCATGAATATATTTGATACTTTGAAATCTACCAAAGTATAGGAAAACATTAAATTGATTTCCAAATAAATTGTTGTTGATATTTGTCTTGATCATCCTAGTGCGTTTTGGAATCGAAAAAAGCATATCGTCACTCTTCCATATGAAGATAATTTCTCTGAGGATGAAATTCCTACGAAGTCTCGTCCCTGTCAGATGAATGTTGAATTAGTTGAATTCTGCAAAAGGGAAATTGATAATTTATTACAAAAAGTTTTGATAAAACAATCTAAATCACCTTGGTCTTGTACTGCATTTTATGTCAATAATGCAGCCGAAAAAGAACATGGTGTTCCCAAGTTAGTTATAAATTATAAACCTTTAAACAAATTTTTAAAATGGATTAGGTATCCCATTCCAAATAAAAAGGATCTACTATCAAGATTATATACGCCAATATATTTTCTAAATTTGATTTAAAATCAGGATACTGGCAAATCAAAATATTTGAAGAACATTCTTATAGAACTGCATTTAATGTTCTGTTTGGATAATACGAATGGAATGTTATGCCATTTAGTTTGAAAAATGCTCTTTCTAAATTTCAGAAAATCATGAATGATATTTTCAACCCATATTTGGACTTCGTCATTATTTATATTGATGATATTCTGGTTTACTCTAAGACTCTTGAAATGCATATTAAACATTTGGACATTTTCAATAAAATAGTTATACAAAATGGTTTGGTAATTTCTAAACCAAAAATGAGTTTATTTCAGACTGAAGTCTGATTTTTAGGACATCTTATTTGTCAGGGAAAGGTTACCCCTATTCAGCGTTCAATTGATTTTGCTTCAAAGTTTTTTGATGTGATAACAGATAGGATGCAATTACAAAGATTCTTGGGAAGCTTGAATTATATTTTTCCCCTTCTACAAGAATTTATCTCGAGATCTAGCCCCCTTATATGATAGGCTAAAGAAGGATCATAAGTCTCTTTGGACTAATAGTCTCACTACTTTGGTAAAAAATATTAAACAACGTGTTCAATCTTTACCATGCTTAACTCTTGCTAACCCTGCATAGCATGAAATAGTTGAGACAGATGCGTCTAATATTGGTTATGGAGAAATATTGAAACAAATCAATCCTCATGATAAAACTGAATATCTGATTCGATTTCATTCGGGAAAATGGAGTGATGCTCAGAAAAAATATGCTACGGTGGCCCATGAAATGCTCACCATAGTTAAATGTGTTTGAAATTTCAAGATGATTTATATAATCAAAAGTTTCTTATAAAAACTGATGCTCAATCTATCAAATATATGTTTGATAAAGATTTTAAGCATGATGCTTCTAAATTAATATTCGCCAGGTGGCAGGCACAGTTAGCCCCATTTGATTTCGAAATTCATTATAAAAAAGGGAGTGATAATTCTCTTCTAGATTTATTATATAGAGAATATCTAACTTCTTAAGAATGGGCTTTCTCAATCCCTTCTTTACCGATAAAACATTGGTAACTATCTTAAAGGTGGTTCCACTAAACCAAGACGTACAAGAGATTATCCTATGGAAAATCATTGATAGTATGGTGATGGATATTTTCACCATTTATAATTGTGAAGAAGTCATCGATTTTGATGATCAAAATTATTATTATTAGGATTATTATGATTTCTATGATCTTATAGATGATTAAAACAAAATGCTTTATTTGTAGAATGGACCCTCTTTGGGTAACCAACGGTCGCGGCAGAGGGAATAACTCTCAAGGAAGGGGCAAATCTTCCCCAGGTTCCTCTTTAGGATCTTCATACGGATCCTCGTCAAACTCCCCGATATTACAGCGCGGAGGCATGAGTTTGATAAACTTGCACTCAAAAGGAGCGCAAAAGTCGACATCATCGTCAGTACATTTGGAAGATATTCCAAAAGGTAGCCCGTTATATGTAGAGCTACAAGCATATTTGTCACAAAAGGAAAAAGGTGATACCTTTGCCTCTATTGCCAAAGACGATGTTGATGATATCAAATCGTATGAAAAGGTAGTTAAAAAAGAAATAATATTTCTTTTGTAGAACTTTGAAATTCAGAGGAAAGACGAACCTTGGAAGATATTCCAACGTTATCTGATTAACGAATTATATTTCCCGGGTGAATCATATAAAACCCGCTCATATTATGAGACCATTTTGATAAGCACTGGTAGTGTTGATTTTCAGCACTTTTCAGGATACAATACTAGCGAGAATGTTTATAACTTCTCTAAAATTATCATAAAGCAGATTATTTCGATAAAAAATTGGGGTATTTCCTCAATGAAAGAAAGACAGATCAGTCTAAACAAGGTGCCCACTAGTTTACTTATTGGGATTATATTAAGGCTTTCAGTAAAGTCATCTACTATAATAATGAGAGGCATAAACATACTTGATTTGTGAAGGTTTGTTCAAAGATATTTGATGAACCAATCCCTAATTGGTTCTTGAACTGGTGGTCATACCACGGCCCAACTATAAAAATTCTACCGGATCCTTTCTTAAAATTATATAAAGAATGGGTTAAGGTTTCGCCGAATTTAAATAAATTATATCACACTGATCATATTTGTTATATGGAACAAATTGAACAAATCTATTTTTTCATAGAATTCTCTATCCCTTAGATTCATAAATGGACTCCAGAAGTCGGTTATATCGAAGAAAAAATTCCGTGTTTATACCGCATCTATTATAACAATTTTTGGGAAAAATTGATGAAAAGAGATCCCAAGACGAAGGTGTTCTATGGTCAAGAATGGCTAGACCTTATCACTCAAAAAATCCAAGATTATGGTACTGAGTCTCACAAAGTGCTTGTCGCTGACAACTCTGTTAAGCATATTGCTAGAAGAATTTTCATTCAAGATGGAAACACAAAAGATATGATAAAAGAATACCTAGAAGAAGTTAGAAGAAATATTCTTCTCAATATCACTCACTATGCAAAGTCAGACGACACTTCTATGAGAAGTGAAACGAGTGAGGATGCTCTAAAAGATACTCAACCATGTGGAGGAGATGCACCAGAAGATTTCCTAATCAACTTAAAAGGAAAAGAGGTGTTGTAAGACTTATCTCGAACAGTAAAAAGGCACTATCAACAGTAGAAACACTGTTGAGCAACAAAAGATATACTGTTCATAGGACCCAAATAGGGGCCAGTATCCCTGTACCTAGATGATTTTCTTTTTCTATAAATAAGTTTGTTTCCCTTAGTTGAGAGGCAGGTTTTAGAAAACCCTCTCTCTCTCTTCTTCTCTCTTGTAAAGAACTCTCTCTTGTATTGTAAGCTTGTCGGATACTACCGGAGTTGTGAAATAAAGTGTGTTCTTCAAGGTACTTTAATTCTTCCTTTCTTTTACTTTATTTATTCTCCGATCTGGAAGCCGTGACTATGTCCGGCTAAATAATTATATCTATGTCGGATAACTAACTTCACTTTTATATCTACCATGAAAGATCTAGACTTTATTTAAATATGCATAAATTTACATATGGTTTCTTGATTTGGTTCCGAGATGGTGGTACAGTCAAATTCAATACAACAAGTTAGTGGCTTTGTCTTAGTGACTCCGTCTAGCCAGCCGTGGTCTCTGCCCGATAAGAAGTAAAAAAGGTATCTTATACCCGGTTAGAACTGCTCGATACATGGGCTCACTAACAATACGTATTTGAATCTTGACAAACCCTTTGCTTGGGTAAAAGGATCAGATCCTTCCATACAGTCATCAAACTATATAAAAGTTTGTATATATTTTGATTCAAATTTTTCCCTTGAATTCGGATGTTAACAAGCTAGATTAAAGATGACTGCGCGGATTACCGCCCGTCTTCTGAGATCCTGTTTCGTTGGTGTGGTATGCAAATTTTATTTTCGCAAATACGCGTATTAGGAAATTTATACTAATAATAATAATAATAATAATAATAATAATAATAATTTTCGACAATCTTTGATGGGTTCGATGGAATTCACTGTGGCTTATGGCCCCGTATATGAATGGAATCTCGACGGTTTAACTGATAGGCAATTAACTATACTTGTTCATAGAATGCTTATGTATGCTACTATTTGTAAGAGTGTTAATAACACCGATAGAACTATTTGCAAGATGATAATTGCAGGTTTTACTGGTCAACTTAGAGGCTGGTGGGATAATTATATGAGCCTTGAGGCAAAAGCCGTTATACTTAATGCTAAGGTTGTTAATGAGGGTGTTGATAACTTAGGTTTTACCTTAGTAAAAAATAGAGAAGACGCAGTTTATACCCTAGTCTTGACTATTCTCGAACATTTTAATGGTAGATTAACCAATCAATACGAAATTGTTCGTTCTTTGTTAAATGGTCTTCGATGTAGACATTTAGGCGAATTTCGATGGTATAAAGATACCTATCTAAGTCGGGTGATGGAACTGCCGAAAAACAGTCTTGAGCATTGGAAAGCCAAGTCTATAGATGGCTTACCTCCATTATTTGCAGAAAGAGTTAAGAAAACTCTACGAAATTCGCAAGGTGTTATTCCTTATGGCGCTTATACTTATGGTAAGCTTATAGGAGCCTGCACTCAAGAAGGTATTAATTTGTGCAATGAATTAAAGCTCTCTAAGCAGCTTAAGATTGATAAGCTTAGAGAAAGATCTCAGCTAGGAGACTTTTGTACCCAGTTTGGATTACCTGATACTACCGCAAAAGGTACCAAACATAAAGATTCTAATAAATCTGATCCAAATAGATCTCATCAGAAAAAAAGATCTACACGAAGGCCTCGGGAAGAACGAGAAGATCGAAAAGCTCATCGTAAATCTATTAGAATAGGTCTAGGCAAGATCTCGCAAAGATTAAGTGCTACAAGTGTGGAAAATTTGGGCATATAGCACCAAATTGTAGGCTTGAAAAGCTTAAAACTCTAGAGTTAGAGGAAGATATGCATGATAAGATCTATAGTTTCTTGTACACCTCTGGTTCTGAGTCTGATTATGATGATGGCGATTATTCTGAATCAGGTTCTGAAACTGATAAACCTGAAACATCTTGTAATACTTAGTCACCAACTATAGATGCTTGTAAATGTAGAGGTGATATTTGCTCTTGTGAAAATGATGAATTTTATAAATTAAAATCTCAATTTGAAGATATGAATATTAATACTATTACTTCTAATAATGTGATAGAGCTTTTAAAAGAAGTTACTGATAACACGTTGCGTGAAAAGATTATTCAGTTTGTTGCTAATAATAAGGCTAGCTCATCTAATGTTGTTGAAAAATAAAAAAATGAGTTTGAATATTCTGCTCTTTATTCTTTATCTGAAGTCAATAATAGACTTTCTAAACAGCATGTTGTTATTCGTGATACTTCTTTTGATGACCTAAAAGTAGAAATTGAACAGTTGAAACAAAAGATCAAATCGCTTAAACAAAATCAGATTATTTGTGATCACCGCCTTACTCAGATTGAGTCTGCTAATAACAAGGGTAAAAATATTGTTGAAGAAAATACTCTTGCAAAATCTATTAATATTGATCCTAAGCAAAATATATTTTTAGGAATGATGCAGATTGTTACAACTCATAAATGGTATGTTAAATGTACTATATTAATTGATAATACTTTTTCTATAACTGATATTGCTATGATAGATAGTGGAGTTGATGTTAGTTGTATTCAAGAAGGTCTTGTACCTACCAAATATTTTGAAAAAACTACTCATATGGTCAAATCTGCTTCTGGACATGCTTTAGATATAACGTATAAATTGCCTAATACGCGTATTTGCCAAAATAAAATCTGCATTCCGCATTTCTTCATTTTGGTTAAAAATCAGTTATACCCTCCGATTATACTTGAAACTCCATTTATAAATGCTATTTCTCCTTTCACCAACATCACAGCTAAGGGTTTTTCTGCTACTTATAAAGATAGAGATATTAGCTATACTTTTATCACTGATCCTATTTCTCGTGATATTAATGCTTTGATTAATATGAAACAAAAGCATGTTGATTCTTTACAACTTGAAATATTTAGTATGAATATATTCTACACTTTAAAATTTACTAAAGTGCAGGAAAAAATTAAAACAATTTTCGAACAAATGGCCATTGATATTTGTGCTGATCATCCTAGTGCTTTCTGGAATCAAAAAAAGCATATTGTGACTCTTCCATATGAAGATAATTTCTTTGAGGATGATATTCCTACTAAATCACACACTTGCCAGATGAACGCCGAATTGGTTGAATTCTGCAAGAAAGAAATTGATAATTTATTACAAAAGGGTTTGATAAAACCTTCTAAATCTCCTTGGTCTCGTACTGCATTTTATGTCAATAATGCAGCTAAAAAAGAACGCGGTGTTCCCAGGTTAGTTATAAATTATAAACCTTTGAACAAATATTTGAAATGGATTAGGTATCCTATCCCAAATAAAAAGGATTTATTGTCAAGATTATATGACGCCAATATATTTTATAAATTTGATTTAAAATCAGGTTATTGGCAGATCCAAATATTTAAAGAGCACTCCTATACAACTGCTTTTAATGTCCCATTTGGACAATATGAATGGAATGTTATGCCATTTGATTTGATAAATGCTCCTTCTAAATTCCAAAAAATTATGAATGATATTTTTAACCCATATTTGGATTTTATCATTGTTTATATTGATGATATTTTGGTTTATTCAAATACTCTTTAAATGCATATTAAACATTTAGATATCTTCAAGAAAATAGTTATACAAAATGGTTTGGTAATTTCTAAATCAAAAATGAGTTTATTTCAAACTGAAGTCAGATTTTTAGGACATCTTATTTGTCAGGGGAAGGTTACCCCTATTCAACGATCGATTGATTTTGCGTCAAAGTTTCCTAATGTTATTACAGATAGGACGCAATTACAGAGATTCTTGGGAAGTTTAAATTATATTTCCCCCTTTTACAAAAAATTATCTCGTGATGTAGCCCCGTTATACGAAAGGCTAAAAAAGGATCATAAAACACCTTGGACTGATAGTCTCACCAATTTGGTAAAAAATATTAAACTTCGTGTTAAATCTTTACCTTGTTTAGCTCTAGCTAACCTAGCCTGGCAGAAGATTGTAGAGACAGATGCGTCTAACATTGGCTATAGAGGAATATTAAACACAGATCAATCCTCATGATAAAACGAAATATCTAATTCGATTTCATTCTGGAAAATGGAGCGATGCTCAGAAGAAATATGCTACGGTGGCGCATGAAATGTTAACCATTGCTAAATGCGTTTTAAAATTTCAAGATGATCTATATAATCAAAAGTTTTTAATAAAAACTGATGCTCAATTTGTAAAGTATATGTTTAATAAAGATTTTAAACATGATGCGTCAAAATTGATTTTTGCTAGATGGCAAACACAGCTAGCACCTTTTGATTTTGAAATCCATTATAAAAAGGGAAGTGATAACTCTCTTCCAGATTTCTTATCTAGAGAATATTTATCGTCATAATGAGCTTCTTTTCTCCCTTCTTTACAGAAAAAAACCTTAATTACTATATTAAAGGTAATCCCTCTCAATAGAGATGTACATGAATTAATTATATGGAAAATCATAGATGGGATGGTAATAGACATCATCTCTGATATTCTTAATTGCGAAGAGATCATCGAATTTGACAACGAAATTTATTATTACCATAATTATTACTATGATGTATTCGAATAAAACGAAGTGTTTTGTTTGCAAAATGGACCCTCCTTGGGTAACCAAGGCTAGAGAAAGGGGAAGTTATACTCGCGGAAGAGGAAGATCATCCTCAAAATCATCCGGATCTTCATACGGATCATCGTCCAGCTCTCCAATTATACAAAGGGGAGGAATGAGCTTGGTAAAACTAACAAAAGAAGTTGCTTCTTCGATACATCTGGACGATATTCCATTAAATAATCCATTATATGCACAACTGCAAGCGTATTTATCCCAAAAGCAAAGTGATACTTTTGCATCAGTAGCTAAAGAAGAGGGTGATGATATCAAATCTTACGAAAAGGTATCAAAGAAAGAAATGATATTTCTTTTAGAAAATTCTGATATTCAGAGAAAAGAAGAGCCCTGGAAGATATTTCAGAGATATTTGGTTAACGGATTATATTTTCCTAGAGAATCATACAAAATCCGATCTTATTACGAGACTATTTTAATGAGCACAGGTAGCATTTAATTTCAGCACTTTTTAGGCTACAACACCAGTGAGAATGTTTATAACTTCTCCAAAATGATAATTAAACAAATTATATTGGTTGAAGATTGGGGTATCTCCACAATGAAAGAAAGATAGATAAGTCTAAATAAAGTCTCGATTAATTTTACATATTGGGACTATATTCATGCTTTTGATAAGGTCCTCATCTACAATAATGAGAGACACAAGCATACATGGTTCATAAAGGTTTGTGCAAAAATATTTGCAGAACCAATTCCTAATTGGCTCCTAAATTGGTGGTCACACCACGGCCCAACAACTAAGATTTTACCAGATCCATTTCTTAAGTTATACAACGAATGGGTAAAAATCTCACCAAATCTGAACGAATTATATCATACATAACATATCTGTTATATTGAAAGGATCGAACAAATCTATTTCTTTATTGAATTTTCGATCCCATGGATTCACAAATGAACTCCGGAGGTGGGATTCACCAACGAACAAATTCCTTGTCTATACAGGACATTTTATAATAATTTTTGGGATAAATTAATGAAACGAGATCCCAAGACAAAATCGTTATACGGATAGGAATTATTGAATCTTATAAAACAAAGAATTCAAGAACATTGTCTTTTTCCTCAAAAGGGAATTATACAGGATAGCTCCGTCCGACATATTGCTCGAAAGATCTCTATTCAGGATGTAAATAAAGAAGAGATGATTAATAATTATCTCGACGAAGTAAGAAAAAAACATACTTCTCAATATTACCCAATACGAGAAGTTAGACACTTCAATGCGAAGTGAAACAAGTGATGACGTTGCAGATATTCAAGAGGCTCAATTATGTGAACCTACCACAGAGGATGTGCTGGAAAAAGCAGAAGATTTCTTCCGCAAACTAAAGGGAAAAGATCACGTGTGAAGTTGATCTTCAACAAGTAAAAGTCACTATCAACAGTAGATACACTGTTGAACAATAGTAGAAAAACTGTTACTGTACATATGGGACCTAGTGATAAGGGACCCACAGTCACTGTAGATCTGTTGTAGATCATTGTAGATCACTTTAGATCACTGTAGCTAGATTCCTTTTTCTTCTATAAATAAGTTCTTTTGTAGTTGGAGAAAGGCAGATTTTAGAAACCTTCTCTCTCTGTTTTGTTCTCTCTCTTGCTCTCTTGTCTTATATTGTAAGTTGTGAGTTTGCCGGAGACTTACCGGAGTTTGTTAATAAAGCATAGTTCTCATATAGGCCCTGGTGTTGGCCAAAAGGTATTCTTTTATTCTTCCTTTTCCTTACTTTCTCTACTTCTCCGATTTAAGTTGTGACTATGTCCGGCTAAAGAATTATATCTATGTCGAATAACTAACTTCACTTTTATATCTACCATGAAAGATCTAGACTTTATCTAAATATGAATAAATTTATATATGATTTCTTGAGATTGATGTGAAGTATTTCGTGGAAAATATAATAATAATAATAATAATAATAATAATAATAATAATAATAATAATAATAAACGTTTATTTCTAAAAGTTATATTTTAGATTTTTAATTTTTTAAAACTAATTAACTTCTCAATTCAAAATTTAAATAATTCTATAATAGACTTTAAAAAGAATTAAAAATGTGATAACTTCCCACAAAAAAAGGAATCACACACCCTATTTTTTAGAATTGTTTTAAAATTATTTTCGTTTAGTTTTTAAAACTTCTAGCAACCTGTAAATAGTGGATAGAATTTGTTTTCATTTTTTCTAAAGCTTCATATTTGTTATTTAATTTTTTTGGCAATCAATTTTGAAATTTTAGTAATTTGTATATTATAAATGCTTTTCTCTTCATTTTTTTGCCTTTTAAAAAAATGTATAAATCAAGATTCAGCACATGTATGAATATATTAAATTTTATTTTTATCTCCTAATTTATTGAAATCGAATATCTTAAAAGTAATACAATCTATGTAATTTGTTTTTTCCTCATTCCATCCACTCCACGTCTCCTGCTAATAAATAATCATATGATTAATACATTTTAGTATTTGAATTCAAATTTTAAATCTGAAGTAGTTAGATTAGAAAATAAATTGTTTGAAAGATAATTATTTTTAATATTTTAAAATCAAATATTAAAGAATCTTAAGATCGGTTATTTGTTCATTGCTGACATTTGCTTCTTCTTCTTCTTTTTTTTAAATAAAAATAATCATATTTCTTTTTTAAATTTGATTTTTTAAATATTGAAATTTCAAGATTAAAATTTTAGAAGCATCATCAAAATTTGTAGGAAAGAAAAGTTACCGTGTTTAAGTTAATTTTCAAAATGTTTTAAAATTTTGTGTATTATTAAAAAAATGGTTTTACAGTTGCATTGCCCTAATTTTTAATTTTTTTAAAAAAATTATATAGATTTAATTAATTTTAATTATTTAAAAAATATGTTTTTTTGTGGTGCTGACACGTAGGTGCTATCACCTCCTCAAATAGATACTACAAAATAATGAAACTGAGAATCCAACATAGAAGAATTGATCGAATATGAGTAAGAGCAGAAAGAATTGATGAAATAGTGACATATATATAAATAAAAAGAATGAAGTTATGTTATATAGCTTCTTTTTTTTCTCAAAACTAATAAGCAGTTACATAGAGTTATAACTGTACTTTTTTAAAATGGAGTCACTATCTGTCACGTATAAGAGAGAAAAAGAATATATTTTATTCAAAATTAAATAATCATACTTATATATTGCACTTCTTAAAAAAAATATATCCATCATTGGTTTTAATAATTAAATGAATCGTTGTTTTTAATAATTATTTGAGGTTTGATAGAAAAAAGCCATATTTTTCGTTTTTTTGTTTGCAATTTTCATTTTTATTTTGATTTTCAGATTTTACATAAATTTTTCTAATTAATTTTTTCTCTTTTTTTGGTGTTGAAACGTAGATCTCTTATTTTTTTTTATATACATAGATATAAATTATTATTATTATTATTATTATTATTATTATTATTATTATTAACATTAACATTAACATTAATATTTTTTTTGCTTTGAATAAAATTTTAGAAGCATCATCAAAATTTGTAGGAAAAAAAAAGTTGCCGTGTTTAAGTTAACTTTCAAAATGTTTTAAAATTTTGTGTATTATTAAAAAAACGGTTTTACAGTTGCATTGCCCTAATTTTTATTTTTTTTGAAAATTATATAGATTTAATTAATTTTAATTATTTAAAAAATATGTTTTTTTGTGGTGCTGACACGTAAGCGCTATCACCTCTAGTATTATATATATATATATATATATATATATATATATATATATATATATATATATATATATATATATATATTATTATTATTATTAACCTTAACATTTTTTTTGCTTTGAATAAAATTTTAGAAGCATCATCAAAATTTGTAGGAAAAAAAAGTTACCGTGTTTAAGTTAATTTTCAAAATGTTTTAAAATTTTGTGTATTATTAAAAAAACGGTTTTACAGTTGCAATGCCCTAATTTTTATTTTTAAAAAAAATTATATAGATTTAATTAATTTTAATTATCTAAAAAATATGTTTTTTTTGTGGTGCTGACACGTAGGCGCTATCACCTCTCCTATTATATATATATAGATGACATTTTTAGATCAGAAAAGGGTTAAAACTACCCTTAAACTATTCGAAATATCTTAAATATACCCTTAAACTATATTTCGGCTTTAAAATACCCTCCCGTCAAACTATTGGGCCACACCTCTACCCTTCTAGTTAACGGAAGTATCCATGTGTGTGTTAAATGCCACATGGACGCCACATGGATGCCATATGTGCACGCCAAACAAACCCCACCTCCACATAGACGACTATGGAAAATGGTCAAAACTATCCTTAAAACTATTCGAAATAGCTTAAATATACCCTTAAGCATATATTTCGGCTAAAAAATGCCCTTCCCGTCTAACTATTAGACTACACTTGTCCTTCTGTTTAACGGAAGCATCCATGTGTGTGCTAAAATGCCATATGGACTCCACATGTGCACGCCAAACACACCCCACCTCTTCATAGATGACTTAAAACCTTAATTTCACTCCTTTTCCCTCATTTCATCCTGAAAGGTATATATTAAACCAAAAAATGAAAAAAACATTTGCAGAAACTTGTATATGTAACTGAATAAAGTAGAGAAATTGCAATTGATAACCATTTCAAATACAATAAAAGAAACGATCTAAGGTATAATATAAACACACTCATTTTAATTAATCAATCACTAATTTATTATTTTAATTTATCTTAATAAATTAATTTTTTTTAAACAAATCTTAGCGAAACTTTCTTGTTTATTCAACTCACGGCCATGGCGCAAAATAACAGTTGCCGTAAGAAACCTAATATACTTATCACCGGAACTCCAGACACAAGGAAGACGACTACAACGGCTACCCTGGCGGTGATGACCAAGCTCCGCCACATCAACGTCGGCGATTTCGCTAATGAGGAAAACTTGACGAACGACTGGGATGACACATTCAATTGCTACTACATCAACGAAGACCTAGTAAGTCTTTATAGATTTCTTAATTTAAATTTTTTTTTACCAATTACCCTATTTTTGTTCAAGTTTTAAACTTTTGTGGTTCCTAATCCAGAAGATGCTCTAAATGATTGTTAAGGAAGTTTTAGATTTTGTGGAAAAAGAAGCATTCAATATAATAGATGATTCAAGGATTAGATAGCAGATTAATTTGAATTTTGTTTAAGTTGTGATCTTCAAAGTACAACATATTAGTATCGAAATAAAATGGAACTGAATTGAGTCAATGTATATTGTATATTCATATAGATATACCCAAATAAGGAAATGATGAAATGAGGGGGAAAATAGTGAAATTAGGGCTTTAAGTCGTGTATGTGGAGGTGGGGTTGGTGTGCACATGTGGAATTCATGTGGCATTTTAGCACACACATGGATGTTTTTGTTAAACAGAAGGACAGGTATGGTCCAATAGTTAGACGGGAAGGGCATTTTTGAGCCGAAATATAGTTTAAGGGTATATTTAAGCTATTTCGAATAGTTTAAGGGTAGTTTTGACCCTTTTCCATAGTCGTCTATATGGATGTGGGGTCTGTTTGGCGTGCACATGTGGCATCCATGTGGCAAGTAACACACACATGGATACTTCCGTTAACTAGAAGGGTATGTGTGGCCCAATAGTTTGATGGGAAGGGTATTTTTGAGCTGAAATATAGTTTAAAAGTATATTTAAGCTATTTCGGATAGTTTAAGGATAGTTTTGACCTTTTTCCGTTTTTAGATTAAACTAGTTTCACGGCACGTGCGATGCACGTGTGTATCATATCATATAGTATACGATGTTGTAAAATAGAATTAATATTACTAAATTAAAGTTTTTTAGTAAATAATTATAACTGAAAGAATATTGGACAAAAACTCTTAAATGATTAATACAGATTTTCATAGAGTTAATTGTTTTCATGTACTGCACTATTTTTAAAAATAATGTGAATACAAAAAAATAGAAAATTTAAGTAAATAATTATAAAATGAATGATAAAGTATAAGTTCCTATGAATAGTGGATGTAAACTTTCTTATGATTACTATTGAAAGTTAGTCACTCTCAAAATCTCATTTTTATACAGCTAGCAAAGAGTGTATCTTGTGACATAACATTTTCTTCGATCATAATGAACACAAAATAATAGGAAATTCATACATAAAATAATTCATACTCAACATAAATATAAAAAAGTAAATATATGTGAATCAATTCATAGCCAATGAAGAAGGAAGGCAAAAATATATGTTCATGATATATTCACCCTAGTGTTTCATTTGATTGAAATCTCTTGCCACCAACACTTTACTTTTTCTATTCATTTGTACTTACATATCTATTAAAAAATAATTATTATCATGGTTATATTATCATATTATAAGTAAAAGTGAAAATATATTTTTGAAACAGTAGACTTAGCATCAAAACTTCTAATGCAATGGACTATGTTGATGCCCGATGTTTTAGCAAAATTAGGAAGAAACTCCTTGATTTGATGTTAAAAGAATAAGAAATGGAAATACAAAAAAGAAATATCTTACCCCAATCATGTGCCTTTTTTATATTCGTTTATTATTATTGTCTCTCCCACATCTTTATCTTTTTATTTTATTAGAAGAAATAATAAACAATATGTGTATTTAAATTCTCTCTCGAATGAAAACACAAAAGAAATTATTCAAGAAGCAAAATAAGAAAAATAAATGAAAATTCTCGCGCACTATATATAGAAAATTTCTGTGTGAAGCAAAGTTCATAGATAATTGCATATTTCTTTGTTCTCTTCTTTTCTTCTTTAATATAAAGTCAATACCTAAATTCCAATGCCAAGAACTTCGGCAAAACATATCAATGGATTGGGGATGAATCATTTATGAAAATCTTAAATGATCTCAAATTGTCACAAAAAAGAGATCCCAAAGAATTTATAAGGAGTGAATGGTTGTGATTTATGACTTAAGAAACATGAAGGTAGAAATTGTTGTGACTATTCGTAGGAAATTAGTCTTTTTTTAATGAATAAAAATGAGAGGAAATCCTTCTATTTATAGTTAACAAAGGGTAGTATGAACAAGTGTTTTGTTTTGTCTTATCTGAAAAGTCATGACCTTTCCGAGAAGTCACAACCCTTTGGAAAAGTTACATCTCTTTGGAAAAGTCACAACTCTTTGGAAAAGTCACATCTCATTGAAAAATCACAACCCTTTAAAAAAAGTCACCACTCATTGAAAAAGTCACAACCTAAGTTAGGGATATTATAGTAATTTAACTTTCAAGTTAGGAGTTGATGCTTTTAAAGTAATTCTAGATTTTGGACACGTGTGTTGCACGTGATTATCAATTAAGAAAACTTAAGCGAAGATTTGAATAATAAGGTTTATACAATAATATTGTAGATTCTTTTGTGAATGTTCAATGCGAATCGTTATATATATCTCTTATTCACACGAACTATAAAGATGGTCAATGAAAATTTTTATTAGTTAAATAAAATAATGTACATATTTATTTCAATTTGATGAGGTTGAATGATGTGATTAGTCGTATCTCACTAATATTACCTTATAGACGACATTTGTTGTATGTTTTTCTTGTCATCTAACCAGATGTGCTTTGCACGTGTATTCAACTTAATCTGTTTAGATGTCATATGAACATGTGGAGATGTCATATAGCTTTTAAATGATTCATATATATTCACATATTTTCACTTTTTTGTGAGTTTTATTAAAACAAAGAAATCAGAAAATTTTAAAATATTTTATTTTGAAGTTAGAAGATCTTTTTAACTTGATAATACATTTTTGACATATATAAATACTGAAATATGAACTTTTCTTCGATGAAAATACTGAAATATATAGAAATAGTAAATTAGTAAAACTAAAGGGCAATGTTCACATAGTAATAATTATTTTTAATCAAACTTCCTGAAAATCTAAACTGCATAGGTAGCATTGATAAATAAAGTCATCCTTTTGTCTTGAGTATCAAAAAAACAAATCGTGATAATTCTCTAACTCTTGAGAAGTTTAATAATTTTGAAAAAATATATTCAGAAACATATATTTACATCACAAGAGAAATTGATAACAAAAACAAATGAATTTAGACTACAATAAATAATTAAACTAATAATACAAACTTCCCCTGGTGTTATTACATGTCATATGAACTTTTCTTCGTCGAAAATACTGAAATATTAAGAAATAGTAATTAAGTAAAATAAAAGGGTAATGTTTATATAATAATAACTATTTTGAAGCAAACTTCCTGACAATCTAAATGACATAAGTAACATTGATAAATAAAGTCATTATTTTGCCTTGGGAATCAAAAAATCAAATCGTGACAATTCTCTAACTCTTGAGAAGTTTAATATTTTTGGAAAAAGATATTCAGAAGCATATATCTATACCACAAGAGAAATTGTTAACAAAAACACATGAATTTAGACTACAATAAAAATTAAACTAATACAAACTTCAATTGACGTTATTACAAGTCATATAAACTTTTTTTCGTCGAAAATACTTAAATATTAAGAAATAGTAAATCAGTAAACCAAAAGACAAATGTTTATATAGTAATAAGTATATTGAAGCAAACTTTCTGACAATCTAAATCACATAAGCAACATTGATAAATAAAGTCATTAATGTGTCTTGAGCATAAAAAAACAAATTGTGACAATTCTCTAATTCTTGAGAATTTTAATTATTTTTTTAAGAAGATATTCAAAAGCATATATTTACATCACAAGAGAAATTGTTAACAAAGAAAAATGAATTTAGACTATATCATGTTAACTTCATATATTGGAACATTACATACAAATGTAAATACTAAGAAAAAAATAATTATGATAATATCATAATTATTTCCTCAAGTACTCGAGGTTAAGGGGGCATACCCTCTTAGGATAGAACAATTTACTTCATCAGAATAGTGGTACCTCATATTCTGCTAAGCTTCAAACTAAATCAACGATAATAAATCACACAAAAAATTTTAAAATGCATGAATAAGAAGAGTTGAAGATTAAAAAAATTTGTGGTTGAAAATGAGAGAAAACCCCTCTATTTATAGTCAACAAAGGGTAGTATGGACATATATTTTTTGTGTCTTATCTAAATTGTTATGACTTTTCAGAGAAGTTACAACCCTTTCTAAAAGTCACAACTCTTTGGAAAAGTCACAATCCTTTGAGAAAAGTCACAACTTATCAGAAAAGTCACAACCTAAGTTAGGGATATTATAGTAATTTAACATTCAAGTTAGGAGTTCATGCGTTTAATGTAATATATAAATATATATATATATATTATTGACCAAAGGGTCAATTTTTAAAATTAAACAATTAACTTTGGACATTTTTGTTCGACATACTTGAAGACAATTTTTTAACCTTTTCCTTAAAACAATGAAGGCCAGCTCCACTTGAGATTCTCCGGCGGCGTTTAGCAACTGAAGCACTTTGCTCCGTTTCGTTTTGCTTGTGAGCAGTTGCAAAGGGAGCAAAGCCTATCTGCTCCAATTCGATTTCGCAAGCAGGGTTTTCTCCAGATTGAACTGGTTAATTATCAATTTTATCAAAGTTTTTATGTGCAAACCAATCAGTACTTCTTGAAGGATTGTAATGCCATTATGAATGGTGTTTTTCATATGTGAATGTTTTTTTTTTAATTTACAGAAGGAGGGTTACCTCAATACTGAAGTGCGGTACTTTTCAGTTTTATTAAAGGTTGGATTTTTAGAGGATGATACAGTAGGCAAAGACCTATGACGGACAAGTACAATGTTGAAGCTGCAGAAATTCTTGCGAACGAGGCACTGGTAATTGTTTCTTGTTCTTGTTGAGTTAACTTATGAGTTGTTGTGAGTTTAGTTTAATTAACGCAATGAATTAGGTTTAGGGAGGGGTTTTATGGGTTCTTATTACATTTTGGTGTGTTGTTTTGTATAGCGCTCGCCAATTTCGGAAGCAGTGCCTTTATATGAGCAGCTTCTATCGACGTTTCCCACAGCGGTGAGTTCCAAATCTGAGTACTTCTTGCTTGATTGAATTACAGTTTTCTGTACTAAGAAGACAGAACAAGAGAACTTTTCTTGTAACAATCTGTTATTGTTATATTTTTTTATCTTTGTCTGGGGTGGAGTTCAGTTGCTAGTTAGTTCATTGATGAAGAAAACAAAGCTAATCAACATTTGAGATTGACACAATTACTGATTAAAAGGGAAAAAATAGAGAGGAAGAAGATGAAATAAGAAAGCTAACTTAGCCCTACTTCACCTGTTCAAGCTATGGCCATGCTCATTCATTTAGTAAGGTGTCGAGACTGATCAGCTGGTTTCATGGCCATTAGTACTCTTTGAAGCGAGAGTTATACTTCTAAATTTTTCAGTACATCTTGCTTGTCTTCAAGTGAAATATTTCTGCATTCCACATAAATGTTTCATTTGTTTTTCTGTCGCATAGAAGGCTGGATTTAATTCATCCCTATGGATCCAACGGGATACCTGGATGTATCTTGTTAAACTTCAGTCTCCTGTGTACTAGAATATCCTTACTGGAATATTTATTAAAATTGTCTCTAATTCACTGTTTATCGGTTATCCACATTGTCTGCTATTCATTTCTGTTGATATCCTTAATGTGTGACATTTATTATTAAGAAAAATGGTTTCTAACTCAACTGTTGGTGAAATTTGGACAGTTTTTTTTTTGAAAGTGGTAACTTTGTCTATATATGTTAGAATCCGAATCTTACAAGAGTTGTAGTAACCCCATATTTACCAAGTACTACCTACATCGATCCTATGTCTATAATGAGTCTAAAACATCAATAATAGAGACATGATCATTCAAAAGTAACTGAAATTACACCAAAAACACAGTAGCAAGATGCAATTGAGCTTAATCTATTGCATATTGTTTTCTATGCTCTCAAAACACCTTGAGTTCCTCTCCTTCCTCTCCTTCCATATTGTCCACCAAATGCTTGTTGGGACTATCCTCCACCTGCCTCTATTCTTGGCCAACAACCCAGCTTTTCCCCGTTTGTTAAGGCCTCTGTAATTTTCCAAGGCATGCTCCATGCTATTCCTCTGAGGTTCCAAAACAATCTTCATAGTTGCCCTGTGATTCTACAATGTAGGAATAGATGATTCACAGTCTCTCTCTGCCTGCTCCCCACACAAGAAGCTCCTAGGGCTTAAAATTATCCGTCTTTTCATTAGGTTCTCTTGGGTAAGCACTTCCTCCTTTGCCAGAAGCCACACAAAGCATGCCACTTTATATGGTATTTTGGTTTTCCAAATGTTCTTCCATGACCAAATGTTTGGTTGCTGGTTGTGGCTCATTTTCCTATACGCTTTGCTCAGTGCTCACTTTGTATGTGCCTTTCTCATCTCTCTTCCACCATAGTTCATCTTCATCTGCTCCCAATCCACTGAGTTGCTCAATTTTGTTGATGAAATCTGCCAGTGTTGGTATTTCCCAATCAATTAATTGCCTTTTGAAATTGAATCCCCATTCCTCTGCTGTCAATAATTCTGCTATGGTACACTGATGGTGTAGTACTAATCAGATCTGGAAATAGCCTTTCTAAGTTGCCTTCGTCATGCCATTCATCTGTCCAGTACCTGGTTTTAGCCCCATTTTTCACCTTGATCTTGAAGAAGCACTTTATCTCATTCCAGAGATCTCTGATGGATCTCCATAAGTCAACTCCATAAGGAGTTGTAATTTCCTTAGTCATCCATATGTCTTCCTCCTCATACTTAGCTTCTATGACTCTCCCCCACAGTGTCTCTTTGTCATTGGCATAGTTCTATAGCCATTTCATTTTGAGTGCCTTACTTTGAGTATCCAGATTCTTTTTTTTGATAAGGAGTATCCAGATTCTTTATCCCCAAACCCCCAAACTTCTTGTCAATTATCAGAGATTCCCATTTGACCAAGTGGTAGCTTTTCCTATCTTTATTTCCTTGCCACAAAAACTTCTTCCTGATTACGTCCATCCTACTAATGATTGTTGCTGGTATAGGGAAGAGAGACATCATATAAGTTGGCAAGGAATCTAACACAGAGTTGATGAGGGTTAATCAACCCCCTAGTGATAAGTACTGTCTTTTCCACCTTGCCAATTTTCTTCTCACATTTTTCAACCACATTGTTCCAGATTTCATTAGACTTCGATCTTCCTCCTAAAGACATACTCGAGTACACTGTTGGCGGACTACCAATCTCTCCTCCCAGAATTGCATTTAGGGATTGCATGGTTGTGACTTCATTGATCGTATAAAGAAGCTCTTTCTCCAGTTGATGTGCAGTCCAGACATCCCTTCAAAGAGAACCAATATCACCCTCAAAATTTTTGTTGTTAGCTGTTTAGATAGCTTTTTTTGCCTTTTTGGGAGCTGATATTTTCTTTCTTTTGTAATCTGTGCATCTGCTTGATGCTTTGTTAATAACATTCTTCTTACTTAATCAAAAAAAAAATGTCACCCTTAAAATTTTGATTTGTTCTTCACCTGCATCACCAAAAATGAGGGTATCATCTGCATACTGCAAATGAGTCACCTTCAGATTATCCCTTCTTTAGCCACATTGAAACCTCTCAACCACCCATTCATATTTGTTGTTTTGACCATACTGTTGAGACCTTCCATTGCTAATAAGACTAAGAATGGTGACAAAGGGTCATCTTGTCTTAGACCCTTTTGTGCCCTGAAGAACCCTATTGGTGAGCGATCGATAATAACTGAAAAACTCACCATGGATATGCAAAATTTTACCCAGTTTATCCACTTCTGTCCAAACCCCATCCTATTTAGCACTCCCAATAGATAGGCTCAATGGACATGGTCATAGGCTTTCTCTATGTCAAGTTTGTAAAGAATCCCTGGTTTTCCTTGCTTCTGTCTGGATCCCACTGCTTCATTAGCTACCAAAACTTTATCCATGATATGCCTTCCTTTAATAAAGACCATTTGTTGTGAGTCCACCAGTTTTCCCGTCACTTCTTTTAGCCTCTCTATGAGTACTTTAGAGAAGATTCTGTATATACTATCTATCAAACTAATTGGCCTGAAATCCCTTAGCTCTTTGGCACCTTTCGTCTTTAGAATGAGTGTTATAAAGGTAGCATTGAAGCTCCTTTCAAACATGTCCTCATGAAAATTATGAAAAGCATTCATGATTCATATTTCATCACTTCCCAGCATTTGATAAATGATCCCATGGTAAAACCATCAGGCCCTGGTGTCTTGTCTGTAGCGCACATCTTTAGACATCTCAACACCTCTTCTTCCTCAAAACTTCCTTGCATACTCTCCTTTCCTCCGTTGCTAGAACTGGACAGTTTGGAAACTGGTAAGCAGGTCTCCAATGAACTGTTTCTGTATAAAGGCTTTGATAAAATTCCACTATCTCCCCTTCAATTCTAGCATTCTCCTGAATTATTTCTCCTTGCACACAAAGTTGGTCTATATTGTTGTACCTTTTGTTAGCATTGGCTACTTTGTGAAAGAACTTAGTATTCATGTCTCCCTCCTTTAGCTATAGTGCCCTTGATCTTTGCCTCCAAGAAATTTCTTCTTTCTTAATCAAATCTTCATACTCAAGCAACAATTCACTTTTGTTTGTTGTCTCTTCGTCTGAAAGCATTCTTATCCCGACAACTGTCTCTAAAGTAGCAAATTTCCATAGCAAAGTGTTCCACTGTGACCCAAGATTCCCCTGCTCACTCTTACTCCATTCTTTGAGTTTGTTCTTTAAAGCTTGCATTTTACAGGCCAGAATGTAATTAGGTCTTCCGTCTTCCTTCATAGCTGAAGGTATTCCACCAACCTTTGATTCTGTCTATAAAGCCCTCAGTACCCAACCACCAGTTTTCAAATTTAAAGTTGCTTTTTTTTCTTTCCCAAGATTCCCCTTGTAGAGCAATAGGAGTGTGATCAGAATTGATCCTTTGCTAGGGAATCTGTTTTGTTTTATTGAAACTATCATCCCAAACTGCAGAGATTAACATCCTATCAATTCTTGAAGCAACTTCATGGAGGTCCCCCTTGAACCATGTGTATTTTGCATCTTCTAATTGCATGTCAGTGAGATTCATATCGTCAATAAAGTCTGAGAACTTCTTCATCCCTTTTGTTCTTTTGGTGCAGTTTCTGCATACATTAATAAATTTGGACAGTTTTTGAACAAGCTCCAGCGCCATAATTAGGATTAACTTAGAGTCATAAGAAGATATGTAGAATGCTTGGTAGGTTCTCTTAAATTCCCAATATTACCCTTGCAGTTTGCTAGGTCAATGACCATTTGATAATGAATGCTGAAGATTTGGGATTACCTTAAGAGCCACATGAAGATTAAGAACTATATCGGTACACACCACATACATTAGGAATCAGTTTTTGGTAATTTACACTATAAACTAGGATGAAAATATTTCACTCAATATAAAGCATGTGAGTTAACTGACTCACCTATTCCGATTTGAGAGTGAAAAAAGTGTACTTGTACTCTAAGAACTGGAGGTGGAAAATTATATTTAGGTAGTGCGGTGGTGTTAGAATGTTAAACAACTCGAATGAGGTCCAAATATTGCCTTCATGTAGTGTTTTTTTCTCACGTTCTGTATCTATCTGTAGGAGGAGGTACAGGATATCCTTGCTCAGGCTTTAATGAAGAATATAGACTAATCGACTGTCAGTTTTTTTTTGAAACTGGTCAAAATTTCATATGTTTTTTTTAATTATAAATAGAAAAAATAGTTTGCGACAGTTGAATAATTTTTTAAGTGAAAGTTGAAGATCATAAAGCCTCTCCATTACACTTTCTCTCCCTCTATTCTCACAGTTTTCCTTACATGTTAGTTGATGAACTGAGTTTCTTTTTTTTGTAACTGCACAGCTATTTGCAGCATCTTGGTGCCTTCTGATGAAATAAAACTCTGCTTTAACTGATAAAAAATATTGTTCAGGCTTTAAGTTCTCGAATTTGCATATTCATGTGAAGTTGATTTTCCTCCAAAGCGCTCTACAAAGAAAATATGCTATGCGAAATCTATGATTAGGAAGATGTTTTTTGGGGCCTTGAAGACACCTTCCCTTGCTGATGTTATATTTACTTTTATCTAGGCAAAATACTGGAAGCAATATGTTGAGGCACACATGGCGGTAAATAATGATGATGCGACAAAACAAATATTTAGTCGCTGCCTGTTAAACTGTCTACAGATTCCACTTTGGTATGTTTATTTTGATGATATTTTCTTGATTTGGATTTGTTTTTGTTGTCCATGTTTCTTCTTGTCAGTGGATCTTTTCTAGCTCTTACATTTTGGTGTGGTATGGGGTTGACACCTTGGAGTTTCTGGGATGTTCAACCCTTTGCATATTCATGTCACTTGGAATGGATTGGAAGTAACATTAATGATTTTGATGGTGCGGAAAAACTGCTTTGGAGGTTTAAAAGCAGTTTGTTCTTGTTTTTTATTGCTGAAGTTCTAAAAATTATTCCAACCTATACTGATTGTTTTGTACTTTTCTCCTTACCAAGAAAAGCACGGACTACAATGTCGAAATGTTTGCATATTTATGTGTTTTTGTTACTTGATTTTTCACATTTTGAGTTGAAGATCCCGTTGTTTATTTACCATGAAGAGATCATTAGATCTTTCAATCTGTTTGACTTTCAAGTCTCCTTTTTCACACTTGGGGGATCACTATTTGGAAGCATACTTCTTACTGGAACCCGTCTTCATCAAGTTGTGCTTTTGCCTTGAGATGTGTTATGCTCCCCTATTTTCTCTCCACTTGTTATATGCCTTCAACGAAAACAATTCAACTCTCCCAACTCCCTACCTCCATCCATGTGCTCTGATTAGCATGTGCTGTACGTCACTTGTAAAACAATTCAACCACCCCTGCAAAAATCCCACAAGATTCAAGCAAATTGATGAAAACTCCAACAACCCTCATAGACACATGAAATGGCGAAAGAAAATTAAAGGATTAATGGGATAAGACACTCAGACAAGTAATGACACAAAATCAAATAACGAAATTTACTCATTGAAATTATTAGCTAATAATCTTAATTGAAGATTGTCAAGAAAGAAGGGAAAAATTAAGTAACTAGTGCAAATTAGAGAACAAGTGAACAACTGGTAGAAGGAGTTGATACCGACTAAATTAACATTCAAGTACAAGATATAAGGGAGAGAGAATTTGAACCCATACTAGAAAGCAAGATCCTCTTTTTAGAAGAGGTAGGTTAGCTTTTCTCTGAAGATAAATTTTCATCAAAAGTTTAACACTAAAGGCTATGGGCTAAGCCCAATCACAAACTAAAGAAGATCCTATGGACCTGTTTGACCATTAGATTTTTCACCTTTTTCTGGATTTCTTTATCACTTTATTTGAAAATCAACATTTGGCCATGGAAATTCCAAATACAATTTGAAGTTGTATTTGGAATTTGGAGAACACCCAAAACCTTGTTTTCACTTCTTTCACTTTCATTATAATTTCCTTTTTCAAAATTTACCCTAATTTTTTTTATCGTTTTAACAATGACCATATTTAAATTACATTTCATGTTTTTAGGAAAAGTAAATTCAAACGACCAAATATTATTTGCAAAAATTATAACCAAACATAAGTCCAACTTCAAAAATTCCAATTAAAGTGAAAAAATATTAGTAATGGATAGCTTGTATATATGATCTAATCTATAATATATGTGACTATTTATTTGAGATATTACTCTTTTAGAGAAGCAGATTTGATTGTATGTTCCTTCTCAAAAAAAAAGTCAAGTTGGGTGTCTTTGCTAGTTTTAAGAAATTGGAGGCATAAACCATATTTAAAAGAAGTTCAGTCAAATTCTAAATATTTTTTGCAAAAAGTATGGCCAAACACAACTCCAACTTCCAAATTTTCAAATGAAGTGATTTTTTTTTTTGGTTTTCATGGTCAAACGCGCACTAAATAACTAGGTAAGGCTTGTGGCCCAATTGGGGTGACCATGTGAGCTGTAAGTGATTTGGTCACAAGAATATGCTTGCGGAAGTCCAAATGCTAGTACTTAGTCAATATCTTGGTAAAACACGGTCAACTTTGATCAACCTTGGCTCAATCTTGGTCAACTCTTCGTATATGTCCTTTGGTCTTAAAAGTGTAAGCCCATGAGTATGTTGTCGTCACCTTGGAGCTACATCTCAGTCTTGAATTCCTCCTAAACCTTAGTCCACATGATCTCTGGTAAGGTCCATAAATTTGATTGAGTCGCTGGACGATTAATTGGAAAGTTAAGCCCAACACTCAGGTCTACGCCTTTGTTCTTTTTCCTTAACCTGCCTATGATTGCTGAATTTTGCAATTCATTCAGGGAATCGCAGACCTTGAAACTTATTTGAGAAAGTTCTGTATCTCTTTAACTTGATAAAATCCAACTTGTTTTATGAATAACGCCAACTCTCTTGAATTAGAGGTTTACAATAGCAAGAGTCCTAATAAATTAGAAATAACGTCCTATAAAATTAAAATAATAAGAATCCTAATCCACTCAGAGAAGTTCTATTCAACTAACAAAATGATTCAGAAAATATTAATCATTATTTGTCCTATTAATTCTCATATATGTAATATTTTGTCTTGACAAACGCATCAATGACTAGAATTTCCCAATTACCATGATTAAGACGTGATCAGAGCACAAAACAAGAGGTGGGAAGAACACGTCCTTGAACCGGTGGAAGAGTAGCTGGTACTTCACTCTTGAATGGCTTAAGAAGTGACACATGAAATACATCATGAAGCTTGCAACTTGCAGGTAGACTTAGCTGGCAAGCAACAGATCTGATGCGCTTCAAGACCGCACCTTATGATAGACACGACTAGCTAGAGTTTTTTGGCGATATGGGTGTACACTAACCAGACATAAGATCCCGAAGAATTGGTGAGTGACTGCTTGACTTCTGCTCGAACTTCCTCAAATATCAAAGCTTCTGGCTGAGAGACAACAAATAACATATTTCAGCCTCTTCTCGGCGTGATAATGCATCTGCAGTAGTACTCAATCTCTTGACCTTGTATTCCACCCGAAAATCAAACCCCATCAACTTGCTAAGCCAATGTTGTTGAGTAGAAGTAGTAAGATGTTGATCTAACAAGTATTTTAGGCTGTAGTGATCCTTTCGAATCAGAAAGGCTCGACCCAAGAGATAAGGCCTCGAATATGAACTTCCTTTGTCAAGCCTATCAATTCACAGTATACGCCGGAAGTTTCAAGTGTCGTTGTTCAACTAGTTTATGACTAAAAAAAGCAATTGGATGTCCTTGTTGTAGAAGGATTGCCCCTATTACAACACTTGAAGCATCATACTCGACAACAAATTTTTCTTCAAAGTTTGGTAACTGTAACACTGGGCAACAACTAATGCCTTTTTAAGAGCTTCAAAAGAAGCAAGTGCATCATCCTTCAACTTAAAAGAATTTCGCTTAGCATACTTGTTAAGGGAGTAACAATCAGACCGTAATTCTGGATGAGTTTACGGTAATATCCCGTCAATCCTAAGAATCCACGCAACGTTGTTGATTGCAGTTGAGGCTAGTCTACCACGGCTTTAGTTTTGCTAACATCAGTGGAGACACCCATGTTTGAGACTATGTGACCTAGGTAAGCTGCTTGATTTCTGCCAAAGGAACATTTGGATTTTTTAAAATAAAGACAATGAACTTGCAATCAACTCAAAGATGATTCGCATGCGTGACAAATGATCTTTCCAACTCTTGCTATACACAAGGATGTCATCAAAAAATACAAGTACAAATTGACGTAGGTACTTTCGGAATACCTCATTCATCAGTGCTTGAAAGGTAGAACGAGCATTAGTCAATCCAAATTGCATGACAAGGAACTTGAAATGACCATGATATGTTCTGAAAGCCGTTTTCTCAACATCCGTAGATTCCATGCAGACTTGATGATAGCCAGAGTGAAGATCAAGCTTGGTGAAAAATTGTGTCCTATGCAATTCTTCAAGTAATTCCTCCACTATATGAATGGAATTTGTATTTTGCTGGTTTGGCATTTAGCTCTCTATAATCCATGCAAAAGCGACATGTTTCATCATGTTTCCAAACTAGCAGTACATGTGATGAGGATGGAGAATGACTGGGTCGAATAATGACTTGCTGAAGCATTTGATCACAGTTTCTCAATCTCATCTTTCTGAAAATGAGGGTAGCGATAGGGCTGAACTATCACCGAATCAATTCCTAATAGTAAGCATATACTATGGTTGTAGGAACGCAATGGAGGCAGACCTACAGGTTCTTGGAATAGGTCATTGAATTCAACTAACACCTTCTTGAGCTCACATTGCTTAGAATCTTGTAAAAGATGTAGGTATGGCTCATATAGTAGTTGTTGTCCATGTAAAATGATATGCTTCCCTTTTACAGGTCAATAATGTAAAATCCCACAAAATATGCCCCCAGTGTTTGCAACCACTTGTTACCTAAGACAATATAAAAAACATCTAAAGGAATCACATATAAATCAACACGGAAGGAATAGTTAATTACACAAAATTGCACTACTATGCGAATTCCCAAACTAGAAATCTTCTCACCATTTCCACTGATACATCAAGATATCTTTTATGTTGGATAGGCTGGCAAGTCTAAACGTTGGGCCGTCGTTTAGCTAATAAAATCGTGTATACTACCCGAAACCATTAAGGAACAACTTCTTATCAATTACAACTTGCAACTACATAATATTTGCATATTGTTTTCGTGTGATAGCATGGACTGAGATGGCGGTCTCTCCACTATCTGTTGGTGTCGGGTACATCTTCAAATTCCCCATCCTCTATCGGGTACATCTACAAATTCCCCATCCTCTATTTCCAGCCAAAATAACTTTTTGCACTGATGGCCTTAAACATAAGGATTCTGACAGTTGAAGCACAAACCCTTTTGCACGTTGGGCAACCATCTCTGTGCGAGTCAACTTTTTCATAAAATGATTAGAAGCAGTTACCTTAGCACTTGGAGTTACTACTGAGCGACAACCCTTGCACTAATGTTTAAAGTTGAACTATAGCCCCTTTATATGTTAAAAGAAATTTGTATCGTCTTTTCAAATGCTCTCACCAGACTCATTGCTTGTACTAGATTGGATGGATTGTGCAATTCAACATTGAGACGAATCAAATCAACTAATCCTGTCGTAAACATATCTACTTGTTGGTTTATATACATACAAATGAAGTACGAGCCAACATCTTTTGGAAGTTACTTTGATAATCTTAAACAGATTTAGTTTATTTTAAGTTGATCAATTCTCCTAATGGGTTGCTTTTCATTAGTGGACCAAAACGAAGAGTACAATATTCTTTGAAGACACCCCATGTTAAATTGGGTTCCTCTTGTTCCAGTTGATAAACCCACTTTTCAGCCTCCCCTACCATGTGAAAAGCAGCTAAACCTACTTATTCTTGGTTGATTCTATGCGGGTTAACGAAGCATTTCTCACAAAGGTGAAGCCAAATAAAAGGATCTTCACTTCCATCATATATAGGTAAGTCTAATTAAGTGTATCCAAGAACGATACCTCTTCCTCCGTTGTTGTCATTAATTTCTTCCTCCTAGATGCACATCTAGTAGTTCACCTATCTTGCTAGTTCGTTGGACAGAAGCAACACTGTTGTCTCCAACTTCAACTTCCTTCGCATGTGCTCTAGTGCAGATTAAGGTTTCAATTTGTTGCAATAGTTGTTGGAATTTTGGACCATCCTTGCTTCTGAAGCTCCGCTACTTTTGCTTCAGTTTGAGTGTGGGCTTTCTGTAACAAGCTTCACAACTTTGCTTCTACAGTATTTTCGTCCACGATGGCATGCTCTTCTACCAATTTGTTAAGGTCCTTAGTTTTGGATCGAGTGCTGGACGATTAACTGGAAAGTCAGGCCCAACACTCGGGTTTGAGCCCTTGTTCTTGTTCCTTGACTTGCCTATGATTGCTAAATTTTGCATTTTATTCAGGGAATTGCAGACATGAGAACTTGTTTGAGAAAGTTCTGAATCTTTGTAGCGGTTTGAATATGAATAGGAGCAAGAATAATATATACAATCATACTTAGAATAGGAATAAGAATAATGTGTAGAATCCTTCTTGGAAAAGGATTATAATGTAGTGTCCTAGTTGGAAAAGGAGTCTAATGTAGTGTCTATAAATAAGGTCTCAATGTAATAATGTAGAGACACAATTCAATAATATTTTTCTCCAATATTTCTTACATGGTATCAAAACCTCTACGATCTTGGTAGAGATTCAAAGAGCTTCCGCTGCCGGTGGGCGGCTATTACCCATTTATGTTGCCCGTCTGGCCAACGATTATGTTAGAAAAAGTTGGGTCACTGTGTATCTTTTCGGTGATTATTTTTTCATATCTAATTTGCGTAGCACGATGTATCTTTCTGGTTACTACTTTCTCATATTTAATTTGCGTAGTACTGTGCATTTTTGGGACTACTTTCTCATATTTGATTTATGTAGTATCGTGTATCAATCTGGTGACTAGTTTCTCATATCTTATTTGTGTATCACCATACCAAGTTTTAGTGACTACGTTCTCATATCTGATTTGTGTAGCATCGTGCCATCATTTCGGTGACTACTTTTTCATATCTGATTCGCGTAGCACTGCTAAATATTGAATATTAGAAAAACAAAAGAAATTTCAAGTGAAAACAATAAAGAATAGTAAAAAAAGGGCTGGTGTTGTTCTTTTTGGTGACTACTTTCTTATTTGTTACGTTGCACAAACTCTTCACTTTCGATACTGCACCATGTTGAACTCTCCAAAAATACTCTACTTTTGGAGAATCTGACACTCACCTGTTGACATTTTTGAAGAGTGTGAGCAACATAGCTTATTTATGTAGGGCCGTGCCATCATTCCGACCTTTTTTTTGGAAATGGTAATTGTTTCTATTTCTGTAGAACAATACATAGGTTGTATTGAAACCCGTATTTACATAAGGACTACTTACCCATACAATTCTCTCTCAGTAGGGTCGTGCCATCATTCCGACCGTACCCATATAATTTTATTTCTCAGATTGTGACTACTTTCAGCCATCAAATCTAATACTCCGACGCATGCGCATGTTCCGACCAGTTTTTAATGACTTTCTTGTTTATTATCGACTCATCTATTGATTCCAAGACGATCCATATTTTTTATACTAGATTTTGAGCACTTTCCGGCGACCGCTGTACAATGAAGAAAATATTAATCATTATCTGTCCTATTGATTCTCGTGTATGTAATATTGTTTCCCGGCAAACGCATCAATAACAATCTCCCCCCTCTTGTTGCATATGAATTTCTTGTACTGTTTTGGCACGAAATATTATAAATATTCGGGAATGTGAATCTCCACTTCTTTGTCCCACCATTGATGACTCGAAAAATTGATCCTGCTTTTCATTCCTCATCCCTACGCTGAAGGTGATATTACCAAAATCTTTCCATCATTTCATTATATTCCTTTAAAAAGTCGACACCCAATTGGAACTTTGATATGCTTAGCCTCCGTCTTGCTCGTACAATTGTATACTTTTCCGCTATCCACAAAACAATATTTCTCTTGTAGGGCCTAATTGAAACTAGGCGGTAGTTCACCCTAAGGCCCTCTATCTCTTTGAAGTTTTTAAACAAAACATTTTTTTCCAAACTAGAGAAAAAAGAAAGGGGACAAAAAGAAAAATAGGGAAAAAGAGCTTGTGATTCAGAGGTGCTAGAAAGGGTTAGGGAGATGATTCGTGGAAGGCCATGCAATCGAGTTTTAATAATTATTTTGGTGGAATTTGATGTGCTTCTTTTGTTCTTTTAGCAGAATATCGACGGAGTAAATGGTTCTTATTGTTCTAGTTATATTTTTAGGAGTTCTTGTTTTGATTGTTTTTCTTTGTTATGCATTGACCCAGAAATTTCTCATGGTAATTATATGGATTTCAGGCGCTGTTACATCCGCTTTATTAGGAAAGTCAACGACAAGAGGGGGAATGAGGGGCAAGAAGAGACAAGAAAAGCTTTTGATTTCATGCTTAACTATGTTGGTACGTTATCTAAAGAAATATTCCAAGATTGAAAATATCTGCTTGGTGCATCTAATTTTGTATGCTTATCCAATCTATTATGCTAAGTACCATGTACATGCTTTCCCTATACCCTCTTCGTTTTCCGTTCCAATAATTATACTGCTAGTATGAAATTCTTCTTTTAAATATTAGACTTACCATGATTATATTTCATCAGTTTGAATGAAAGTAGGTGCGCTCCAATTTGCTGAATGCCGTCTTGAATGTTGTGGGAAGGAAGGGACTTGAAAAGAAAGTTAAAATGCGATTGTTTAGTTTACAAAGAGAAGGAAGGTCAATAAAACGGAGTATAGTTTCTTTCCCATCTTTTTTTTTTCTCCAACCATTATGAGTAGAAACTTTCTTTCACTTCCCTATATTTCCTCTTCACTTTTTTTCTCTTTCCATTTTTATAGTTTCCAAACAGACCCTTAGAAAGAATCATCCTTTTTGGTTAAGTGTATGGCTTGACTACGAATAAAGGATGGTATTAAAAAGATCGAAAATTGACCTTAATTGTTGCTCATGCTCAAGAAACAAGGCATGGCAGTTTGTGATATTGTTTGCATTCCGAAGGAGAAGCATTGCTAATGTCATTTCATGTACCTTGATTATCCTTGCTCTCAACAGCTTCAAATATCTTGGACTTGGTGACAACACAATTTTTGAGTTTATAATAGCATCTTTGTATTGGTGTTTGTTTATTTAACTCAGGATTGCATAGGCAATTAAAGTATGAGATGTTGCTTTTTAAGATAGAGGTTACAAATAGTGTGATATGGGTTTGCTACTTAACATTTCTGTTTTTAGTTAATTTTTACTGATACATTTGGTGCTTCGTATAGTAGGATATATATAGAAGCTTTGTAATATTTCTACTGTTCTTGCAAAGTACTTCATTTTCCTAACCTATGTTTTTAACAGGAGCGGACATAGCATCAGGTCCGGTGTGGATGGAGTACATTGCATTTTTAAGGTCTTTGCCTGTACGGGACACACTTCTTCAACAAACAATACCTAAACACATATGCACACACGCTCAAGCAAATTTTATAGAAGTTCTGTTAGTTATGTAGCCTTAATGTTAATGCTGCGTTAGATGATGATGTAGGCTCCGACCGCACAAGAAGAATCACAACGAATGACCTCTGTGAGGAAAATATACCAGAGAGCTATTGTCACCCCAACCCATCATGTGGAACAGCTTTGGAGGGACTATGAGAATTTTGAAAATTCAATTAGTCGAGCCTTGGTAGGCCTCTCTTTTGGCACAAGTTCTCAAACTTATTGATTTTATATTGTTTGGCTAGCAATGTATGGGAAGCAGTTCTACCAACTAAATCTTCTTTTTGGGTCCTATATATTATTATTAATTTCAGAAGAAAACACTAAAATAGATTACTAAAAGCACACCATTGTATATTCAGTTATAAAACTACATATATGTGTTTGTGAAAATTGTTTTGTTTAAACTCCAGTGAATTTTTTTATTGGATTGTTGTGGTTGGTTAATCTTATCTGTGTATGCAATTTAAGGTGTGGTACTGTTTGCAACCAAAAAAGTCAACAAAAAGAAAACGCCGTAAACGAAAGAAGAACAGGAAACCAGATCTGGAGTATCTGGAGACGGAGAACGATTTCAGCATATGTTTTTTGGATAATTTGGAAGGAGAGAACCTAGAGATGTTTCAGGAAAGGCATCATCAATACATGTCCTAAAACATAGATGTTTGTGTAATCTGGCATTCTGGTCTAATAGGTCTGATGTATATGATGCAGAAAATGCTTAGAGTTCTATAGTACATTAGCACTTACAGAACAATGAGACATTGTGATCTTTGAAATAGCTGTTTCGTAATGCCTAGCACTAACTTAAATCTTAATACTTGGCTGTTAATAGTAATGAAATGTTTGCTTCTGATCAAAGGAAAGATCAAGAAACCAGTTGTGTGTTCCCTAAGTTTTGCTGATTGCTTTTTTGTCAAAATAAAGTGGACTTACCTTCAAACTCATGGACTGATTATAATTTTCTCTCTGGGACTTCATGATCAGTTTTTAGGCCATTTAAAATTTTCATTATTTTGGTAAAATCCAAGCTCCCCCAAACCCGTCTTGCCAGGGGCCAATAGTATTTTTCCCACTTTCAATCCTTGATGACTTGAGTTCACAATCATTTGATTGAAAAATAGTGCTCTTACCTCTAGAGCAGCTTCACTTGTCTTTTTAGATGATCTATCTACTTTATATGTGTGTTAATGTAAGATCCTAAAGTTTTCTCATTACAGAATTTATTGCTTGGTATAATGATCTTTTTTGGATTTCTTATATCTATTGACTTGCTAGAAATAATTAATGAAGTAGTGATGGAAAAGTTGACATAGCATATTTTGGGTTCAAAGTCTAAGGAGGTTGATGTGTGAGTTGATGTGCTGAAGGCCTTGATTATCACTTGGATTGTATTTTCTCTTGCTTTGTCACTACCTTGATGCATTTTGCAATATTATTTTCTAGGCATAATACATAGCTAGACACCTTAACTTGGTCTCAACTGGCAATTGAACACCCCAACTTTGAAAAGGCACATCTAGACACCTTAACCTGGTGTAAGTTGGCCCCGTAAACACACTTTTCCGGATGTGCATTCTCAAATTGTGTATTCTAGATGTGCATTCTCAAATTGTGTATTCTAGATGTGCATTCTCAAAGTTGAGCTGTTAACGGGGGGAACTTAAATCAAGTTAAGGTGTCTAGATGTGCATTTTCAAAGTTAGGGTGATTAGTTGTCAATTGAGGCCAAGTTCAGGTTTCTATCCTAGAAGAATAGCAGATGTCTTAGGAAATGACCATGTAGACTTTCTAATAGAGCCATCTAAAAGTGTTTTTTTTCCTTAGGCAAGAACAAAAAGTAGAGAAAGAGCTTCATAATTAACATTTTTAGTAAATCAAGCTGCAAGCAACCCTGATACAACGAGAATAAAATCAAAATATAATGATTTGTCAAAATATTAGAAGTCCATTAGGATGGAATTTAATATGGTTATTGTTGTATGTTATTTAGAACCACCGAGTTTAGAAGGCTGTGATTGGTCCAAAGGGCGGGACACAGACGGATTTCTTGGTTATCAAAAAATAAAATAAAATAATGCTTTGAGTTTCTTCACTCTGTCCTTTTCAGGAGGACATGTCTAGTTTTTGTTTAGGCATATTCTACTTGGTTATCTGTAGAAGTCATCTACGTGCTCATATTGACTTTCAGAAAGTGATAGTAACATTACCTAAATCTTCTTTAGATTCATTCGAAAAATGTGGCTGGTACAATTGTTTGTCATGTATGTTGACAGTAACTGTTTTTTTTTGAGATATTTTCTGTTGATTAAATTGCAGGCAAAAGGACTGGTTTCTGAATATCAACCTAAATATAACAGTGCGAGGGCTGTATATAGAGAAAGGAAGAAGTACACTGATGAAATTGATTGGAATATGCTAGCGATTCCACCCTCCGGCTCTTCCAAGGCAATTCCTTCAGTATCTTTCATAGCTTTTACACTTGAAGCAGGCCAATTAGATTGCACATTTAGTACCCAGTTTTGGGGGGCATGTTCAACTACTTCATGTATTTGAGATAGATGTTTAGTTGAAATATTCTGTTCTATCATCTCAACTTGTTTCATGTGGAGACTCGTGCAATTATGAAAGTGATGACATAGAGGTTTTAGATGATGGTTCTGTGGCTCTGCAAGCTGCAACCCTACTTCTGCGTTATTCTTACATTAATTACTTTTCCATGGGTCTGCAGGAGGAAATGCAATGGATGGCATGGAAAAAACTTCTAGCCTTTGAGAAGTAAGGGACAGTCGTTTAGCATAGTTTGGTCAGCTAGAATGTGATTGTGGCCTTATGGCTAGTTAGAGACATTTAATTTACTCTATATTAATTATTTCCTCTCTTATTGATCTTTTAGTCCCTAACATAAGACATACGTCTGTAATTGCTTTTGCTTGTATTGATTATTAGACTTGCTAATGCTCCTAACCATATCAGATGGAATTACAATAGAGGCCCATTATAAGTTTTGTATTATTCCTTATCCCGATGTTCACATTTGCAATTGCTGAATGCACCTGTTATAATTCTCTTTTTCCTGGAACAAATGTACTTGTTTAGCGTTAAGACCTACCAGATTTTCAAGTATGGATACTTCTAATATTTTGTTACAGCATATGATCTTTTTTCACAAATGTTGCTGCTTTGATCTTCTCCCTCATGGTTTCTTTCCGTTTGAAAGTAAAATCGACGCATCTAATTATTCTGGTTTTCATGTCAGAGCAAACCCACAGAGGATAGACAGTGCTTATGCTAATAAAAGAATTGTGTTCACATATGAGCAGGTATGGGAGACATAGGTGTTAAAATCATTACCTCTTTAATTAGAGTTTCTTTCCTTTCTTTTTTAGGACAATGGTAAGGTGGAGTTTTCTATGTCTGGTTTCCATGTCCTAATATTTTTTTTTTGGAACTGGTAACTTATGCCTTACATAGTATCTTGAAGTACTTTCCTTTTCAATACGTGCTTTTTATTATTTTATTATACAATTGAGAGTCTTATCAGTGATTTTTTTTTCTTTTTATGATCGTGGTGTCCGGGTTAGCTTTTGAACACCTCAACTAGTTACACGGGATACTTGCCACCTCCTATAGGTATAAGATAACTCTGTCCATCAAGACTAGGACAAATAGGAAGAAATCACGTAGTGTTTTTTTTGTCTCATTTGAACCTAAAGACTTCATGGTTCTCAACCCCCTTCATTGACCACTAGGGCACACCCTTGAGTGCGTGAAATTCTTATTTGATTCATGTTAGCTATGTATTTGTTCACACATGTTTAGTAGTGACATAGGCACCTGACAAAAGGATCTGTAACAATTTGGAGTGTTAGTAGTACGCCCTTTAACATTTGATACCTATCAAAATAAATCCTCTAAAATTGTTAGTGTGTTATACATAAATAAATTTTGAAAAGTTGCCTTCTCAAAAAACAAAAAAAAAAAACTTCGAAAAGTTGGGAGATATTTTTTGGATTTATCTAAAAGTTCATGATGATGTATCTTTCTTTTGTGTCTTTACTTGCATACCTGAATTAGATGATCGGCTCCCAAGCATTTTCCTTGGAGTCTAGCAGTTGGAAATCACCTTGATGTGCTGAAGTGAGATACTGTATCATATTGAAGATTATCATTAGCTATCTGACAAATGATTACCTGATATCAGTGGATTGCGTTAGTATACTGTTGGTTCAGCATCCACTCCCAGTTTCATAGGAGCTACTGGACAATTTTGTATTTCATAACTATGTCATGAAGTTAGTTTTATTCAGTTTTCAGAATGGTGATTAGCCTCATAATTTTTTTTTTCAGGAGTCCTTTTAGTCGGATAAAAGACTTGCATGTGGTGCAGTAATAGGTGAATTAGGCAAACACTAGTTTAGAGCTCCTAAATCTTGTTGCAAAAGTCAAATTATTTAGTATTTGAATGAAATGGACCAGAATAGAGCAGATTGGATATGTACGACTTTTGTACCGTCGACCCAGCTTGATTTATGATTGAGGCATAGTTGATTGATATATATGATATTCTTGTTTTTTCTGTTTGAGGTGGTGTTGGGATTTGGTGCCTATCCTTCCTCCTTTATATTAATGTAAAAATTCCTCTACTTTTGATTTTTTATGCTTTGGTATAAAACCAAACTAGATTACTGATCTAGTTATTCAATGACAGTGCCTCATGTACTTGTATCATTATCCTGATATATGGTATGAATATGCCACATGGCATGCAAAAGCTGGTTCAGTAGACTCCGCTATCAAGGTTTTCCAGCGAGCTTTGAAAGCACTTCCTGGTATTTTTCTTATTTCTTTTCTTTCCTAGATGACACTTGTGGTTTCTTTTTGATGTTGTTTTCTCCTGAGTTTTAGATAATTCTTTTGCCTCTTGTGATTAGACTCGGAAATGCTAAGATATGCTTACGCTGAACTTGAGGAATCACGTGGAGCCATTCAGGTTATGCATCTATTTACTTACCCTAAATATTCAGTTTTTCGTATATCAATTTTCCTATATTGAACGTTCTGATGCAGGCTGCTAAAAAGGTATATGAAAGTCTTTTTGGGGATGGATCCAATGCCTCTGCACTATCACATATCCAAGTAAGACCATAAAATCTCCTCGGAGGATCATATACATATTTACTTTCTTTCTTTTAAGAGATGAAAATGTACTATCTTTGGTAAAGATGAGATGCACTCATATGCAGTGTAAACATGATTGAGAATGTAAGTCCTAGAACTTGAGTTCTTTTCTTATGCCGATAACACCAAAAATGGGGGAAATATTAATAATGATTAGGTAATATTTAAATTTTCTAGTCCCAGTATCGGGAGAAAATCAGGACCATGTTCATAGGAAAACACGCTTCAGAGGAAATCAGAATCCTATGTTCCGCATGATCCTGATGTGCTACGAGGCACCATTCTATTCCCATCTGGATAATTCCCAGGTCTCTGCTATCATTATCACTGGGGATCATCTTGCTGGTCTTCATATCTCTTACCATTGTCAGTTTATCCCATAAAAAGAGCTCTGCTGGTTGCCATTCTTCGTGTTACCCATTTACTTGAACAGTAAACAACTAGAACACGTATAAGTCCTCAAAGAAATCATTTTGCAAGTCGAATTCTTTCGGGATATATACAGTATGCACTTGCAGATGTGCCACTGAACTTATCAAGCTTAGTGAACTGATAAATTTGAGGAACAACAAAGGGTCATACCATCTTCACTTCGAAATAAAATTAAATAGATGGACAAGTATTTCTCTAGCTATTCCGTAAGGTTGGGTAACCCAAAACATCTTCTCCCTTCTTCCTTGGAGAAACAGAAGGTGAGATGGAGTTCAAACATGACATGTATGGTTTAGTAAAAACAATAGTTCAAGAAACTTGTACCTGGAGAGTACAACTTGATGTGTCAGAAGTATGTTACTTTTTATGTGGATTATGTGCAATGGGAAGTGGAAAAAAGAAAACAATTTCTTATCTCCAAAATACCAAAGAAAGCAATTTGGCTCCTAGCTTTTAAGATAATTAGATAGGACAGTTTTCTGTAAGCTCACACAGAAGTTCTTGACCGAAGACAGTAGTTTTTTAGATTATGGAGAACTTTTTATAGAGAAAATTTTAAAATATTTCAGAAGAAATTATTTGTTTGGAATTATGTTTAGAAGTTCAGCGCAAGAAATTATTTTGGAATATTGTTGAATTACATGACTAAATTAGGTCATATTTAAGAAAAACTGTTAATCAATCTTGCACAAAAAATTTACTATTTGAATTGGTAACTTTACATTCCTGTTAGTAGTTAACATGTTTGTAGACGCATTATTGATTTGCAATTTGCGGGTAAACTAGCATTGAATTTTCATTGATTGTCCTCCACTAGAAAATTTGGGTACAAGGATATGTACTCTTTTGGATTTGGGGATGGCAAATTCATGTCAAATCCAGATATGACCCAAATATAACTACTTTTGAGATATATTGTTTGTTGATCAATCATACCTATTGATATCTAGATGAATACTAATCTATTTAGATCTTCTTGGAATACTTCTGGATTGGAAACCATACTACTAAAAAGGTTTTTATTGTTAGATATAAAAAATGAAGATAAACTGATTGCCGTGAAATTCTCTTGGAAGCATGAATTGCCTTCATTTTGAGTTAATACTCTTTTCTTGTTCATTTATTTATTGTAAATGGAGTATCCTGTTCTTGATTTATTTTGTTTTACTGACTACTCACATAAGTTCCTTATTTTCTTTAATAAATTCCGCTGGTTTTTTTCATGGAACATATTTATATCTTAATTGTTAGTTTTTCTCTCGTTAACCATGTAAAATTTCTTCCAATCATTATCTGAATTATTACAATCTAACTTCAGTTGAGATCTTTTGATCCTTGATGCTGCAGTTTATAAGGTTTTTAAGAAGAAGTGAAGGAGTTGAAGCAGCTCGCAAATACTTTGTTGATGCACGCAAGTCCCCAAATTGCACTTACCATGTTTATGTGGCTTATGCAATGATGGCCTTTTGTCTCGACAAGGATGCAAAGGTGATTCGGACTATCTTAATTTCAAATGTTTCAAGCATTTGATTTGGTGCATGGAACCTGTGAGAGAATTCCATACCTCAAAGAATATGTCTAGAATTATTTAACTCTCACTCACAAATTGGTGTATGATAATTTCATACTCGTTGGGTGGTTATATGTTGAATTATTTGATGTTTTAAACCAAATTACTCTTCCTAACAGTTTCTTTTCAAATTAGTTTGTATATATTGTTGACTCTCTTCTATTTTTTGACATCCCTGCATCCATGGTATCCTTTGGATGATATGCAATCATTTTTGTGCATTCATGCAGATGGCGCACAATGTTTTTGAAGCAGGGTTGAAACGCTTTATGCATGAGCCTGGATACATCCTTGAGTGAGTCTCCTTCTCTTCTAATTTACAAAAGGAATGCTACGTGGATGAGTGACTGCATGAGTTCCAGTGGAATCAGGAAGTTAGGATTTGTGTCCAAATTTGTTGGTATGCCAGCATAGCCCTATATGTAATGCATGGTGTAAGACTTGTGGCAACATCTGGTCCATGAGTGGAAGTGAAACAGTTGTACAATTTCAAGCATCATAACTTTTATATTCTAAAAAACATGCAACTGTTATTGATGACTCTTCTGCCTGGGAACAAGTAGCAGGGTTTGCTTTCTGTTCTTCTCTGAGCAGAAATAACCATGAGCTAATTAAAATGTTGCAGGTATGCAGATTTCCTTTATCGTTTGAATGACGATAGAAATATCAGGGCATTATTTGAACGTGCATTGAGCTCACTGCCACCAGAGGAATCTGTTGAGGTGTTTTTCTATTATTTGTTTCATTGCCTAATTTTGCAGTTCTTGCTTGTTTCAGGGTGCCTTTGGATGAGTCCTGCCTCTTTAATTTGTGAATATCTGTTCTTGTTGAATGTTTATCTTTATCTTCTTTGGCGTGTCTTGTTCTATAGTTTGGATCTTCTATGCTAAGATGGTTGCATGCCGGTGTTGCTTATTAATAGAACCAAGAAACATGTATCAATTGCTTTCTGTTTAGGCTTGTCAGATACTTTTTATCTACATGCTATTGCAACAACATTTTTCATGGTGAAGCCTGTTGTCTGCTTGCAAAGTTCTTTTTAGTGCAGGGTGGGGTTGGAAGAGAATGAGTCGGTTTATGTGACTCTTGTCTCTGGGACTCTGTATGTGTGCACATTGATGTGATTTTTTTGTTCTACTTTTTTTTTGTTTGAAATGGTTACAAAAAGGAGCCAATTGGTTCTACTTTCTTTTAAGTGGATGAACCTGAGTTCATCTATCATATGTTGGTGTTTCTTTCTGCAAATAATTCAAAAGAGGCTGAAGGTCATATCTCTGGATATCCTTTGTGTTTCTTCATTCACTGTGCATAGCTCATATATTTGCCTGGACTTGTCTATATTCACTGTACGATTACTCTGGAAAAGAAAGTCTCACAACTCAATGGCTTTTGATCTTCTTTCCCTCATATAAATATTAAATTGAAGGGGGCTGCACACATGAGTGCTCAAGTATAGGCCTAGAGTCTAAATTCCTAGTAATTTTTCCAGCTGTATTTGTTTTAACGAAAAATGAATAAAGTCCTGAAGAGGGAATGGACATCCAACTCCCCCAATACAAGGGAGCGGACACTGTTGGTTTAGTATTTCTCAGCACCTTTGTATTCAGACCAATTTATGCAGCTAAGAACATCATAAAATAGGCACATTCCACAAGGTTAACTTTTGTTAACTTTTCCCGTCAACCAACTACTTTCTCTAGGGATTTTTCCGGCAGCCATCATAGATATTCAGCCTTTATAACCTGGAGAAGGATAAGACTTTCTTTGATGATTGTTTCAGATCTTATGAGATCAGGAGACTTGGTTCTGGGGTTGAAACTTGGTTCGAATGGGTTGAGGTTGAACGCAGCAGAATTTAGGGAGACAAGTCACTATTAGTTAAATAATATTAGATGGATTGTGTTTGTCTTTAAAATGGCATCCAAGGCAGAAATTGTTGGTTAAGAGGTGGAAAGGGCCACTATGCAAATTCTTCTGTACCCTCAAGTACAATGAATTTGAGAGATACATCAGCTTCATAGCCTTCAACGGGGAACAAGTCTGTTCATTATTACACCAGAAGCAGCATTTAAGGAAGGGTGGGGTATTATAGCCCAAAGATCTCCAACTTCATTAATGACACCTATATTGCTCGAACTCTTCAAATTTATCTACGGGTGCGTGTCGGATCCTCCAATAGTAGTGCATTTTTGGAGAATCCAACATGGGTGCGAACAATTTTTTTGGAGAGTCCGAGCAACTTAGAATGACACAGTAAAGGAGAAGGTGTTGTTAGGCAATAACTTCTCCCAAAACTTGAATCCTTGTACAAAGAAGCCCTTAGAACTAACAGGTGGACGACAGTGGGGGCCAAAGAGTTGCCAATCTTCAGTAGCAGCTCGAGATCAGTGTTACTGGAGGTACTTCCATTTCAGAAAAAGGCCTTTCGGGAAATGCATTGCCAGAAAGCTTCAGGGGCATCAAGAAGCTCTGACATTGAATGATGCAAGGAGATGGTCTTACAACTCATGGAAGAACGCGATAGGGATAAATGTGTACGAGATGAATGACACACAATTCCTCTTTGAACTACCCTCCAGAAAGGCAGCAGAACATATTCTAACAGGTGAATGGAGATGGAGAAAGACAGTGGCATCATGATTGGTGGAAATCCTACCACCGGATGTTGGCCAGAAAATCTGACTAGGGATTGGGTGTGGATCAAAATTATGGCACCCTTTGAGTCTATGGTCTTGGAGGGTCTTCAAAGAAATAGACGACCATTGTGGTGGTTGGCTTGAAACAGAGGAGGAGACATCCATGAAGAGCCATCTTCACTAGCCGTGGATTAAAGTGAACGGAGATGGGTAGAATATTCCAAATTGAATTGGGAAAGTTGGAAAATCTTTTGAACATTCTTTATTCGACAGGGATCTAGATTTTTGCATGTGGATGGCAGAAAATCCCAAGAGCTTACAAAGTCAATCTGAAGTCATTTTACAGTCCGAAAATATTCCGGAGAGGTTTGACCCATGTTCTATCAAGCTAAACAACATAGAAGAAGCTGATAGTAAGTGGGAAGAAGATGATGTGAAATTTCCAGAGGATCAATTGGTGATTATTGATGAACCCAAACCTCTTGTAGTGGATGATAGTGTGACTGAGGATGGTCTCGAGTCACAAGCCACACTGAGATGTCATTTCAATCTCATCATCAAATTAAGTTGGTTATTTGGGGTATCCACCAAGGGGTATGATAAAGAGTTTTACTCTTTAATTATGATATTGGAGTAAAACAGTCCAGGGGAGGAGCAGAAAAACAGTGACAAAGCTAACAGTGTTAACAACAACACAGTTTCAAAGAAGTTAAGATATCTAATTTTCAACATGAAATTCAAAGCTGGTGAGCCCAGGATCAGAGGGAGAAGCCTATCCATTGTGGAACAACAAGAGTGAAACTAGTGTCTTGGAATGGAAGGGGATTAAATAATGAAAGAAAAAGGGAATTAGTTAGAAATCTTAATAATCAATGAGGGTATATGTCTATATTTTAGAGGAAACTAAGTTTGAGGACAATGTTAATGGTGTGATACACAACATTTAGAGTAATAGGTGGGTGGCTGAGGTGCATTTGGAGGCCGTGGGTGCCAGTGGAGGGATTCTATTCTATGGGACAAGAGTGTCTGGGAAGGGGAGTTAGTAGAGAGTGGTGAACAGTGCATCATTTGGAAATTAACTAGTCAAGACCAAGACTTTTTCCTTTTTTTTTTTGAGATTGGTAACTGTTTCTATTTCTTTAAATTAGTACATGGGTTGTTCTGAAACCATATTTACATAATGAACTTAAAGGCACTGTCCTATCCCTATAATGAGTCTAAAACATCATTGATAGAGACAGTGTCATTAGAGTAGATCTGATTACACCAAAAACACAAAGTTAGAATACAATTCAATTTTACTTGCTGCATATTACTCTCCCTAATCTCAAAAACTCTAAGATTTCTCTCTTTCCAGACAGTCCACCAAATAGTAGCAGGAATGATTCTCCAGTTGCTTCTGTTCTTTGCTTGTAATCCTGCTTCTTCCCAACTGTATAAGGCCTCTGCAATTCTACCAGGCATGACCCATGAGATGTTTTTGCGCCTTAGGAATAGACTCCACAATTGGCCAGTGACCTTGCACTGGATGAACAAGTGATTGACTGTTTCTGCAGTTTCCCCGCAAAAAAAACATCTTGAACACAGTGTAATCCCCCTCTTCATCAAATTCTCCTGTGTTAACACCACTTCCTTAGTCAGTAACCACACAAAACAGGCCACTTTGTGTGGGATCTTGGCCTTCCAAATGTGTTTCCAGGGCTATTTGGATGCCTGCATAATTGGGTGGTTCAACTTCCTATACGCTGCACTTACTTTAAAAGTCCCAGTACTGTTCCCCAACCACTGCAATCTGTCTTTCCCTGTCTCCAAGCCACTAAATTGTTCAATGACGCTGAAGAATTCTGTAACTCTTGGAATTTCCCAATCATTGAGGTGCCTTCTAAATATAAAATTCCACCCATGAGGTGTCCATAGCTCAACTATTGTATTTTGTTGCTGAAGAACCAGAGTATGTATGTCCGGGAAAAGTGTCTCCAGATTTCCTGTTTCATGCCAATCCTCCTTCCAGAATCTAGTTTTAGCACCATCTACGACTTTAATCTTGGTGTTTTGTTTGAATTCATCCCATAGTGATCGGATGGATTTCCATAAACTAACACCATAGGGAGTGGTAACTTCCTTTGTCATCCAATTGTCACTTTCTTCATATTTTGCTTTTATGACTGAGCCCCATAAATTCTGATCATCGTTGGAATACCTCCAAAGCCACTTCATTCTCAAAGCATTGCTTTGATTCTTAAGGTTCTTGATCCCTAAACCCCCAACTCTCTTATCATTGATCACTTTTTTCCATTTGACTAAGTGGTACCCCTTCCTTTCCTTGTTTCCTTGCAACAAAAACTTTCTCCTGATGCTATCCAGCCTATTAATGACACCTGGAGGAATAGGAAATAAAGACATCATATATGTTGGAAGTGCATCAAGCACAGAGTTGATCAAAGTCAGTCTTCCTCCAAGTGAGAGGTACTGAGACTTCCACCTTGCTAGTTTCATCTCACACTTCTCAATCACCCCATTCCAAATTTCCAAAGACGTGGATTTGGCCCCTAAAGGCATACCCAAATAAGTAGTTGGAAGAGCATCCACTTCACCAAGAATTAACTTCAAATTTTCCATATTTGGCACTTCATTAACTGGATACAAGAAGCTTTTTCTCCAGTTAACATGAAGTCCAGACATTCCTTCAAACAAGACTAGAATTAGTCTCAAAATTTTGAGGTGGTCCTCTTCAGCATCACAGAATTTCAGGGTATCATCAGCATATTGTAGATGAGTTATCTTTAGGCTTTCCCTTCCGGCTCTAGCTACTTCAAAACCTCTTAGCCATCCTTCTCTATTTGCATTCATAATCATATTGTTGAGTCCCTCCATGACTAACAGGAAAAGGAAAGGTGGTAAGGGATCACCTTGCCTTAAGCCCCTTTGTGAACCGAAAAACCCTGATGGACAACCATATATCAACACTGAGAAGCTTACTGAAGATATGCAGAATTTAATCCATTGTCTCCATTTGAGACCAAAACCCATCTTCTCTAGCATACCCATAAGAAAATCCCAGTTGACATGGTCATATGCTTTCTCAATATCTAATTTGCATAAGATGCCTGGTTTTTTCAAACTTGACCTGGAATCTATAGCTTCATTAGCTATTAGAACAACATCCATGATCTGCCTCCCCTTAATAAAAGCTAGCTGTTGTGAATTAACAAGTTTGGACATCACTCGTTTTTTGCCTTTCAGTGAGCACTTTTGAGAGAATTTTATAGATGCTTCCTATCAAACTGATAGGTCTAAAGTCCCTTAGTTCTTTAGCACCCTTTTTCTTTGGAATCAAGGCTATGAAGGTAGCATTAAAACTTCTTTCAAACCTCCCTTGGTCATAGAAATACTGAAAGGTCTTCATGATATCACCCTTGACCACTTCCCAACATTTGATGTAGAACCCCATTGTAAAGCCATCTGGTCCTGGTGCTTTATCCACTGCACATTGCTTTAAACTTCTCAGAACCTCCTCCTCATCAAAATTTCTTTCTAGGTCCTCTATTTCCTCCCCTGTTAGCCTTGGACAGTTTAAGAAATTGTTACCGGGTCTCCATTGAGTATTTTCAGAGTAAAGTTTCTGGTAGAACTCCACTATTTCCCCTTGGATCCTTTCTGGATCTTGGACTATATTCCCCTGAATGAGCAGTTGATCTATGTTGTTATACCTCTTGTGTGCATTAGCCATTTTGTGGAAGAAATTGGTATTCTTGTCCCCTTCCTTTAACCAAACAGATCTTGACCTTTGTCTCCAGTAAATCTCTTCATTTTTTATTTAACCCTCCAGTTTCAGAAGTAAAGTTGCCTTTTCCGTTGCTTCATCTTCTGTCAATGCTCTATCAATGGCAATATTTTCCACAACAGCCAGCTTTTCAAGAACATTCTTTCTCTGTTGGCCAAGACTTCCTTGCTCACTTCTATTCCATTCCTTCAATTTATGTTTCAAAGCTTTTAATTTAGATGCCAGGATGTAGTCAGGTGTCCCAATGTAATCGAAAGAGTCCCACCACTCCCTAATTCTATCTGTGAAACCATCCGTTCTTAACCACCAATTCTCAAATTTAAAATAACTTTTGTTCTTCTTCCAAGAACCACCTTGAAGTGTGACTGGGGAGTGATCTAAGATTATTCTCTGCATGGTATACTGTTTCAGATTACTAAAAACATCATCCCATTCTTGAGATACTAGGATCCTGTCAATTCTTGAAGCTATTTGATGGTTGTCCCCTTTAAACCAAGTGAACTTAGCATTTTCCAATTGAAGATCAATTAGATTCAAATCCTCAATCAAATCAGAAAACTCTCTCATTCCTAATGTTCTTCTAGTACAATTTTTCTTTTCTGAAGCATACCTTGCCACGTTGAAATCCCCACATATTGCCCATGGACCTTCTATTAATCCTCCAATAGAGCCAATTTCTTCCCATACTAGTCTTCTTTCCACATAGCAATTGGGTGCATAAACTCCTGTAATGTGGCAGGAAAAGTCCTGCAATTGTGATTCAAATTTACAGGTGAGAGTATATGTCCCTGTCTCTAGTACCTCCCCCTTCCATATTCTACTATCCCACAACATCATTATCCCTCCTCTTGTCCCACTCGACTCCAAACATGCCATTTTGACCCACCTATCCCCCCAAATCTGCCTTACCAACTCAGTGATATCCCCCTGTAATTTGGTTTCTTGCAGACAAATGATGTCAGCTTTCCAGTCCCCCATAATGTTCTTGATAACCCTCCTCTTATCTCTATTATTCAAACCCCTTACATTCCATGATACTAGTTTGAATTGCATCATGAAATGGTAAGGAAATTTCTCCCCTTTTCTTTACCCCCACCACACTTGAATTTCACATCAAATGCTACTAAACTTTTCAATTCTTTAGAACCTTTGAACCTTGTCTTCTTACAAACCACTGCAGCATCCTGATGTCTGGCTTGTCTGGCACTATCCACCTGTAATAGAAGTTCCAAAGCTTCTTGTTCATGGCCTTGGAAGTCAGCACCCAGTAATTTCCCCAGTCTGATCAGATTTTGTTTTACCCAAACAGATATCTCTCTCTTTTTGCGTAGTTAGATGTTGTTGTATGCACAATGGCTCAGCCTCTTCAACCTCCCATTCTTCAATGGAGGACGCTAATCTCTGCTCTAGCGTATTGCATGCAACTTCTTCTACCCCCTTCTCCATCCCGTCCCTAATCAAGATTTGCGACTTTGGATTTGTGGTTTGCAAGATTGCATCTATCAAAACATCGCTTGAACTGATTATTGACATCTCCTGCACGTTACTCTGTTCTGTTCTATCCTGCATACAAACTTGGAGGAATGGAGCAAGAGCCACATGAACATTTGGAAACAAAAATGTGAGGAGATCCTGGATCAACTGTTCAAGTGGGAGACTATTCAAGAGCAAATAATGCTTACACTTGCAGACGATGAACTTTTGCAAGAAATAAACCTGGCAATGTCATATGAGCAAGTGGCCAAAAATGAAGAGATAAGGTGGAGACCTGTTACCTTTGTCAAAAAAAGAAGAGGAGATAAGGTGGAGACAGATCCAGAATACTGTGGTTGAAACAATGGGATAAAAATACTGAATATTTTCATAGGATAGCAACATCTCATAAAAGGTTCAGTTCTATAGATACTTTGATGGAACTTGTGGAAGGAAGCAGTACCAATGACTCAGTTGCAATCAAAGAGGCTATTCAAAGTTTTTATCAAAATCATTACAAAGAGATGAAAGCATGGAGACCAGAACTACAACTACAGGGGTTACATGTATTAGTGTTGATGAACACGAAGAATTACAAAAACCATTGGAGGAGGAGGAGATTTCGGGAAGCATCAAATATGTGCTATGGAAAAGCTCCCTGGGTCAGATGGCTTTCCCATGTCTTTTTATCTCACTTTAAGGGACTAAGAAAGAGGAGATCAAGAGTGTTATCCAAATGTTTTATGCTAACAGACATAGAGATATTTTATTGCAACATTGTGGCAATCCTCCCAAGATATCACATGCTTCTGAGCTGAAAGATTTTAGACCAATAAATCTGATCACAGGATGTATATAAGGTGATATAAAAAATACTTGCTGAAAGGTTAAAAGGTGGTGGATAAGTTAGTCAACAAACATCAGAGGACATTCATAAAAGGGAGACAGATAATGGATGTTGCCCTTATTGCATGTGAGTGTGTGGACTCAAGATTTAAAGGTAATGAACCTAGTTAAATGTGCTAGTTGGACATTGAAAAACATATGGCCATGTAAATTGGAAGTTCCTGCGTAATACTTAAAGACAAATGGGATTTGGAGAAATACGTGGGGTCATATTAGATTTTGCATCAGCATGGTAAGGTTCTCTATTCTTGTGAATGGTGAACCAGTGGGTTTCTTACCATCAGAAAGGGGACTTAGACAGGGCTATCCCCTCTTGTTTATCCTGTCAATGGAGGGTTTTGATAGCTTGATGAGGATAGCAATTCATAACTGGTAGATTAAAGGCTTTCAGATAAGTGGCAGTAGTGGAGAAGTTAAAGAAATCCATCATTTACTATATGCAAATGACACTGTCATCTTTTGTGAGCCTGAAGAGGAACAAATAAGATTCATCAAAACAATCTTATTTTTTTTGAAGTCGTTTTAGGTTTGAAAGTGAATTGGGGAAAAAACAATGTGTTCCCTATTATGGAGGTGACAAAAATATTCAGAGTTTGGTAGATATTGTGGGTTGTAAAGTGGATAATATACCTACAATAAAGTGGGGAATGCCATTGGGGAATAAACATAAGAATTCAAAAATATGGGATGACACTGTGGAGAAGAAAAATGGAGATTAGCAAGATGAAAGAGTACCTATCCCTAGGAGGCAGACACATCCTGATCAATTCAGTGTTACATTCCCTTCCATTATATGTTACGTCATTTTTTCTATTACTCTCAGAAGTGTTGAGGAAATTGGAACAAACGGAGAAGGGATTTTCTTTAGCATGGTGCAAAGAGATTAAAGGCTATAACATGTTCAAATGGGAGATAACCTTGAATAGCATAGATAAAGAGAGGTTTGGGCATTAAAGATCTGACAAAGCAGGACAATAATATACCGATGAAGTGGTTGTAGAGATATCATAAGGAGGGGAGAACTCTATGGGAGGACATAACCAAATGCAAATATGGTGATAATAAAAATTGGTGCAGTACAGGTAATTATGGAGTTGGGGTCTGGAGAACTATTAGGAACTTGTGGCGAGAATTAGAGACTAATTTATACATAAAGGTGGGAGATGGTAGGAGAACAAAATTTTGGGGAGATGTCTGGAATAAACCGATCCATTTGAAGGACTCCTTCCCAAATTTTCTCATACTATGCAGTAACCCAGATTCAAAGATCAAAGACTGCTGGACACCACAGGGATGAAACCTTTCCTTAAGAAGATTCCTAAATGATTGGGAAGTGAAGAGAGTGGCCAAACTTTCTAGATGAAATAAAGGCATTCCAGGAACCAACAGTGATCCTGATTCATTGAGATAGTTACATAGTGCACATGGGGCTTTCACTATTAGCAGGGCGTGTACAATGGAAACTAACCAACATAGTAGTAGCCAACAAAGCTTGTGGGGGAAAGTATGGAGAAATTTAGCACCAAACAAGGTAAAATGTTTTACATGGTAGACCCCTAGAAGGGCATGCCTGACACATGAAGTTCTGAAGAAGAAAGGAATGACTATATTATCTTGGAGTTCATTATATGGGAAGATAAAAGAGACCAACAACCACTTATTTTTGCATTGCAGTTTCACAACCATCTTTCTCAAGCTCATGAAGACGAAATGGACTATACCTTAACACACTGCAGATCTGTTGAGTTATTGGATTAGAAGATGGGGTAGTAAGAGCTAGAAGGCATGGTGGAGAATGATCCCACATTGCATATGGTGGACAGTTTGGAGAGAGGAATAATGGAAAATTTTGAAGATACATCCAGTTCCATTCATAAGGTTAAATGGGATTGTATTGTATCTCTCTATTTTTGGAGTAAAGAAATAGGTTAGAGGAACACAACAACTTGTAGATTTTTAAAAATCTCTGTACGTGTCACTTTTCTTGTATATCCATAATGCTGAAGAATACAACATCACAATTTTCCAATAAAAAAAAGAATCTTACAACATGCAAATATATTTGATAGAGGAAAGCATGAGTCCCATTATTGAAGCAACTTTGCCTTTGAATCTCCAGAATACATGACAAGACAAAGACATAACTTGAGACATCACTTTGGGCCCATCAAAACATCCTAAAACTTAGCAAAGAGTTTGGGGTGGAGTTTCCCAGATGTGAAAGTGAGCAATGTAACTCTTTGCGAAGATAGATAATAAAATGTAATCTAAGAAGGAGAAGGACCAGGGGTTAACAACTCCAAAGAAGTGTAAACATGAAATTTTAGAAGATGCAAAATCTATTTTTGTGAAGATAGTTTGTACTACTTTTAGTGTAAACATGAAGTTTTAGAAGATGCAAAATCTATTTTTAATGTCGTAGATTACATTTAGAATCTGAGTATGAAGTATCCTTTTCCATTTTAGTCTTATAATCAAACTACTAAATCACATTATGAAAGTTTGAGGTAGGGTGGAAGAGATAAGGATGAAGCGGGATGTGTCTATTTTCGTGAACCATTTCGGATTCTTGCAGGGGCGATTTACCACGAAAGCCATTCATCTCTTACAGAGGTTGGAGCAGTACCTGAAAGGAAAAAACTTGCATTTGGTGTTCCTTGACTTAGAAAAGACGTAAAACAAAGTATTGAGAGAGGTTCTATGGAGATGCCCAAAGTATTGAGGAGTATCTGTGCATACATTAGAGCAATTAAGGACATGTACAATGGATCCAAGACCCGAGTAAGAATGGTTGGAGACTTCCTAGTTGAGATGGGGTTGCTCCAAGGATCAACTATTAGCCCGTTTTTATTTTCCTCGGTAATGAGTGAATTGACACAACATATTCAAAGGGAAAACCATGGTGTATGTTATTTGTAGATGACATAGTATTGATTGATGAGACACTCGAAAGCGTTAATGATAGATTGTAGGATTGGTGACAAACTCTAGAGTCTAAAGGTTTCAGGTTGAGCAGGACTAAAACAAAGTACATGGAGTGCTAGATTAGTGATGCATCACTTGAGGATGTGTGGACATACTAGAAGAGATAATAAGATGAGAGTAGCTTCTATGGTGGACAAGATGAGGGATCGAAGCTGAGATGGTTCGGGTATGCAAAGAGGAGCACAAATGCCCCAAGGAGGAGGCACGAAAGATTGACAATGACAGGTTTAAGGAGAGGTAGAGGTAGGCCAAAGAAGAATAGGGGAGAGATGATTAAACATGACATGACATGACACAACTTCAGCCCACTAAGGAAATGACATCAAATAGGAGAGCGTAGAGGTCGAAGATTAGGGTAGAAGGTTAGTAGGTAGTTGAGCGTTTCTCTCTCCTTTTTGTGGGCGAGTTTGGCTCTGGTTTAGAACACTTTATTTGCTTTCCTTTCCCCTTATCAATCTCACTACTATTGTGTAGTATAATCGTATTCTTTAATTTTACTACTATTGTTCCTTTTACTTTGATTATCTATGCTATTTTGCTGTCAAAACTTTTCTCCCCATTCCACTTGAGCCGAGGGTCTTTTGGAAAAAACTTCTCTACCTCAATGAGGTAGAGATAAGGTGTGGTTACACTTTACCCTCCCAAACCCCACTTTGTGGGATTTCACGTTGTTCAGTTTTTTCGGCTTCAATGTTTTTCATCATAGTTTTCTCTTGTATTTTTCAAACATGTTTCGAAAACGATTTTATCGAGCTGAGGGTCTTATTAGGAACCACCTCTCTACCTTACCGAAGGTAGGGGTAAGGTCTGATTACACCACCCTCTCTGGATCCCGCTTATGGGATCACACTAGGTACGTTGTTGTTGTACATTTTTTGGTTTAATTTTACAACTTGTGCAGTCTACTTTTACCTTTTTATATGAAATTGTTTCCCTTTTTTTGATTCTGTTAAAAAAAGAACATAACATAACCCAGGTGTCATTATGCTGATGCGTGACTTTTCCCTGATTCTAAGGTTTGTTGGAGTCTTTCTGTTCATGTAGCGTGAGCATTCCTTGAGTTGGAAAATTGAACACTAATATCAAAAGGCTTCCTAAAATCGGGGAAATTGAAAATTCTATTTGAATAATTAATATGCTACTCCTTTTCTTGCTATTTTCGCAATCTAACCATTCCTGTGATAACTCTTGTTTAAATGGAATCGTACTAAACTGCCTATTCTTTACGTAGGTTTGGAAAAAGTTCACTCAATTTGAGCAAACATATGGAGACCTTGCCAGCATGTTGAAGGTATTTTGTGTTTTTGCTGCTGATGTATATACTCTTGGTTTTTATATTGAACTTTGTGGGCTATTTTCAAGTCCAAATACAAATTAAACTTGTTCTTTTTGAACTATTGGCATATCTCGAATAGCATATCTTCTGGATTGCATTGCTTTTGCATTTAACAAGTATTGGTTACAGTTGACTATTCAGAGCTGCATATGCTTTTTTTCCAGACATGCCTATTGTTCTGTTTGTCCAATTCTGTGGACTTCCTAAATAAAAGAATACTCATTATATTCACTAATTTCAATTAGTCAATTTCATTAAGCAATTTAACTTTGTTCACAATGTGATTTTCTTGTACCAACCAACATAAGATTGTTGATAACTACTTGATTACTTTCTTTCCCCAGACCCCACTGTGTGGGGGACTACACTGGGGACGTTGTTGTTGTTGATTACTTTCTTGTCCATTAAAATAATATATGCAATGAAATGAACTTAGAATCAGATCCAATCGAACTTCTAATTAAAAGTGGATAGGGAAATTAAATTCAGATATTATCCTTCTTTGGAGGGCGTAATATTTAATACAATGATTACATTTGCTTTGTGCTTATTGCTTGTATTGACAGGTTGAGCAGAGAAGGAAAGAAGCTCTTTCCAGAACAGGTGATGATGGAGCATCAGAGTTAGAGAGTTCGTTGCATGATGTTGTATCACGCTACAGTTTCATGGATCTTTGGCCTTGCTCTTCAAATGACTTGGATCATTTAGCACGCCAAGAGGTTGTCAGCACACACACACACACACACACATATTCAATTATTGTTACAAGGGCACAAGTATCGTTTCCAAACATTATCTTAACTTGCATGTACTTTTTGCCTATTTGCGACCTGCTTTTCAGTGGCTCGCGAGGAACATCAATAAAAAACCTGACAAACCTACTCTTGGTATTGAGGCAGGTTCTGCAGGTATTATTGTTGGCTTTGTGTAATACTGAATTAAACTCAGTTTCTGAATTGTACTCTCTAACTCCTGGTTTCTTGAGCTTAGACAAGACTACTTCTGGTGTTTCATCCAATACAAATCCGCCTGCCAAGGTAGTGTATCCAGATACTTCAAAAATGACGGTTTATGACCCGAGGCAAATTCCAGGTAGGTCTTTGTAGCTCCTTATTCTATTGTCGGTTCTTGCTTAACAAGCTCCCAAACAGATAAATAGTTGTTCTATGTCCCTTCAACAGATGTTTGTCTCTGAGAGTTTGAGGTGCGATTAACAAACTTAGGAATGAATAATAGAATGTGTTTTGATTTCTTATTCATTAAATTATCCTTCATGATGTTATCAACATATTCTAATTTTCTAAATAAACATAGTTCCTAACCTTTTCAAATAAATAATGATGGACATTTGGTGGCAATTGTAGATCCTGGAAGGCAATTCTGATTGGTTAACATTTCAATGTTAGCTATCAACAGCCTGTCTCATTAATTGACTCCTGACATATATGAAGGAGTGTGGTTCAAGGGGCTATAGTTGGAGATGCCATTATTTCTAGTAGAGAAGTTACAATAACAATTTCAACTTCATGTTGGTCCTTTTAGGACGAAGTATGTATTTGACAAAATATAAAAGAAGCCTCCCTTAATCATTAAGTGAATAAAAGGGAACAACATGAAATTTGACCTCATAAAGTTCTATTCCCATGGGAAAAATCTATTTTATGATGCGTATTTGACAAAATATAAAAGAAGTTTCCCTCTATCATTCTAGTCTTCATAGGGCAATTGCATTGCTTTCCCGGTGTCAAATAAATTACTTACTTCAATTGGGGATTTGTTAATTTTCAAAAGAGTTGCACATGATTGATATTTCAATCACACCTTCAGATCACTGTTCTTGAACACAGAAATAATTGAGGACAGCAAGGTAAATCCAATTTGACAGTTATGTGGATTATTTCTTGGGCTAGCAAAGAGAGGAAGATGGGTTGAGAAAGAGAAACACAAATTTAACCTAGTCAGGACGACGGGAAGCTGATGGTGGGGTTAGATCATGTTGGAAACCAAGGGTTGGCTCTCTACTTGAACTTAGGCCATGGAGAACAGCAAGTTGAGCTGAGGATGAAATGATAAACTCAAAGTATATACATAATGGTTTTGGTATTTGAGTGTCTTACTGGCATGACATAGATACTTGGGGGTTTAAGTGCTAATATTTTATGAATTTATGCCTTGTGCTGGTGTTCATCTTTCTGTTTGAGACGGATGTTAGCTAGGGTAATACATGAGGAGTGTTGCAGATCATCAAAGGGTGCAAGAAATCACAAGAGGATAGCTCTCCTGGTGCACCCGTGAAGTTCCTATTTGAATTGAGGGATGGGCGTCTTTTGTAGAGAACCATTTAGTTTTATAGGTTCTCTTGTTTTGGTAGGCCTCTTGTATATGTGAATTTTTTCCCATTATTAATGAATATATTGCTAGATTAAAAAAAGTTGGTGTGCTTGTGACTAGAAGCCTCATGCTTTCTAGCTTCACCGTGGCAATGGAACTTCCAGTCCATTTAGAGAAATTAAACAAATGGGGATACATGTGTACAACATTATCAACTTCTTACTCAGAAGAGAGAAAGGCATCAGCTTATAAGCTTCACTCTTTTGGAAGGAATTAGATTATCACGTACAGTTGTATCCATAATTATTTTTAAGATGTTTTGCACTCTGATAGTAACTAAAGGCACCTGCCTATAGTTATATCCTCATGCTTTCTAGCTTCACCGTGGCAATGGAACTTCCAGTCCATTTAGAGAAATTAAACAAATGGGGATACATGTGTACAACATTATCAACTTCTTACTCAGAAGAGAAAAAGGCATCAGCATATAAGCTTCACTCTTCTGGAAGGAATTAGATTATCACGTACAGTTGTATCCATAATTATTTTTAGGATGTTTTGCACTCTGATAGTAACAAAAGGCACCTGCCTATAGTTATATCTCCATAGTCTCCTAGTTGACGAATGGTATTGTTTGTTCATTGATTACATTGAACTTTACTTTGGACTTGATTTTCAATCACCGAATCAGCAAGTTTTTGTGAGATGGGCCATGAAAAGGAGATGGTTGTAGTGACCTCTTGTTTTATTGAGTTACTGAACTTGGGGGTTGCTCTGCTGGACTTTGATGGCAAGGATGAGATCAGCTGTAACTCATCAACGGCTGTGTAAATACTCAACCTATGGAGCAACAGTGGAAGATCCATTAATCATCGAAGACGAAATTCTGGCCTTCTACCAAATGTTATATAATGAATCTAAATTGGAGACCTGAGTTTACCTCCAGGATTGTCACAAACTTAATGAAGAGGTGATGCAGTGGTTATAGAGATCTTTTGATGAGCAAGAGGTTTTGGAAGGTGTTGAGGCATATGCATCAGACAAAGCTCCAGGTCTAGATGGGTATACCATAGGGGTTTTCCTCACTTGCTGGGACATTGTAAAGTAGGATATAATGCAAACATTGAAGAACTCTCAGTTTCAGCAATACTTTGAGAGGAGCTTTTAATGCAACCGATGTTTCTCTATTTCTCAAGTGCTGATTGAGAGGGTAGAAAGGTGATACACAAATTGGTTTACAAAACAATAAATGTCATTTTGGGTCGAAAGGTGATGCACAAACATAGAAAGGTACTTGAGGGTGTGAAGTGAGTTGTTTACCAACCACTTATCTAGGAATATCTTTAGGATCAAGGAACAAGTCGCAACTTGATAGATGTGGGAAAAAAATAAGCTAGATAGAAAGTCATATTTATCTTCAAGGAGGGTAGTTCTGGTAAGTAGTGTGCTCGATTTTCACTTACATGATGTCCCTATTATTCAGTGCTAGCGAATATTGAAAAGAGAATAGATGTTTTTATACTTTTGATAATCGTAACATTCTATATATTAACAGGTATACTATACCAACTGTATAGTACCCAAAACAAGAAAACTTCCTATCTATGTTTCTTCTTACATATTTTCTAAAACATGAAAAATATCTTCAGCTTCTACTAAACAATCCTGTTTACACCAAAAATAATAAAGGACTAAGCAGTTCATCTTCAACTTCTGGATATTGCACTGCTTCTCCTCAAAACACCTCTGATTTCTCTCTTTCCAAACAGTCCCACCAAATACACGCTGGGAAAATCCTCCATCTCTCCTTCTGTTAGGTCAAATTCCATGTTTGCTCCAACTGTCTAGTATTTCCTTTGTGCTTCCTGGCATCAGCTGAGAATAGATGTTTTAAGGAGGAAATTTATATGGCACGGTAACAGAGAAAAGAAAGGTTTTCATTTGGTTAAGTAGAAGACTCGCGCCATCAACAATACAGAAGGGGGTTTAAGCATAAGAAATTTCAAGCATAACTATAATAGGCTATTCATGAAATGGCTCTGAAGGTTCAACTTGGAGAAATAGGCTCTATGGAGATGGGTTGTCAATGAAAACTATGGGAAAGAGGGACAATGGTGCTCTTAAAGTGGTATCTACACCCTATGGTGTTAGTGTCTGAAAATCTGTTAAGAGCACTATGGCCTACCTTAATCAATATGTGAAAGTGGGGAATGGGATGTAGACTTCCGTCTGGAGTGATAACTGGATTGGACATGGACCTCTCAAGGATATTTCCCTGATAAATACAATCTGGTCAACAACAGAATGCAATAGTAGCTGAGATTTGGAGTCAATAGGGCTGGAATCTAAGCTTCAGAATGACTGGGAGATCAACAGGCCTGCTGTTTCTTTTCAAAACATTGGAGCAATTTCCATGGTAGCACAAATCAAGAAGACAGATAGTTATGGCTAAAACACAGCAATTGTATCTACACTGTGAAATTTGCACACACATTTGAATGACAATGGCAGCAGGCTGGGTTGTGGCACTGGAAATACATCTGGAAGGTGAAAATACCCTGCAAAGAAGCATGCTTTGTTTGGCTGGAAAGTAGCATGCCTTATTTGGCTGGCTGGTAAGGATGCTTGTTTGATACAAGAAAATCTGAAGAAAGTCAAGCATGCTTGTCGGGTATACTTATGTTAGACAAACCTCTGAAGAAAGTCTTGAAAAGTCAGAACAAGGTTTGCCGGGTATACTTATGTTAGGCAAGCTTTTGCCTCTCAAAGTCTAGCAGGTTTCATTTTCTTTTGAAATAAGAAGCCCGCTAGCCCTCTCTGCAGTGCTTGGAGCCGTGGTAATTACTTGCAGGTACGACGTAAAATACATGCATGCGGATTGTGTGGTCTGCATGATATGAAAGAGAGATCCCTCGATGCCTAGGCAGTGAAGTGCCTTCAGATGTAGGGCTCTTTTGATTGTTTTAAGCCAATCATGGGAGGCTGCATTGTGCTGCAGTAATAAGTGAGTTTCCTCCTTGCCAGAGTTCTCTTCTTAGAGAAAATACAGCTTTGTGATTATTGGATGACACTAAATAATGCATAGACTCTTGCATATACTGGGATTGGGCCTTTGCGAGTTACTCCCTGGTACATGAATATGCATCACTTTGAATGGGAGAGACCAATCTTTGTTTCTAGAATAAAAGAACACATAAACTATGGGTAGTCCAAATGATGAAATTCGTAAAAAAAATTGCCTTCTCGATTCATTTCTGTTCTCCACATCAGCTAGTTGTAAACTTGTATGCTGTCAACTAATTAAATAAAATTGATTGCCAAAACAATTAAAAATTGTGAATACAAGAAGTTTAAAGTGCTTATGGTTATTTTCTTCTTTGGTGTGTGTTTCATAGGAAGGAAATTGTTTTCCATGGAAAATATTTTCTTGGAAAAAGTTCTCCAGGAAAATAAGTGATGTTTCTACTTATTTTCTGGTGTTTGATAAGTAAACAAAAAATATCGACTCAAAAACATTTCTATATAATCTGTTAAAACACTCTGGGTTTGGGGTGCGTTAGAGAGATGAGGAGACGATTAATGTGGAATGGAACTCATGCAACGTGTTTTTCCTACTTCCACAAGGGAAGACATTTTTCTCATTTTTAATGAACTTATTTTCCTAGAGAGGATGTTTCCCAAAGATTTGACCAACCAAATCGGAAACATTTTCTACCCCACATCCTTGGATTCATATAATAATGATGAAACACTAATGGACACTTATTTCAATGAGGTCCTCTAGATTCAGACTAAACTATATACAGATCCGAAAAGTAGGGTATAGTAGACAACTTTTCCTCAATTTCAGTGAGAACCATGCGGATTTTATTAAGAACTCTATATTCTTGTAATGTGGGCATCTGTTATATGAGGAACTATCAGCTAACGTTTGTTGGATGATGCTGGATTTTCCAGGTCCTGCTGCGCTTGCAGCTCCATCTGCTTCAGGCACCTTGCCCTATTCTGGTCCATTTAGCAGCAATGGACCTCCAAATGCCCTTAATGATATTTTGAAATCGTTGCCCCCTGCATTTGCAGCATTCATAGCAAATTTGCCGGCTGTTGAAGGTATAGTTCTGAATTTTCTCTTTCTATCAAATTTTCCAGTCACTTATCCTGTGAAATCTTGGTCCTTCGTAAAAATTTATAAGTCGCTCTAGTCTGTTGTTAGCTTTTGTTTTTTTAGTCAGATTACTCCTTTACATTTGCATGTCAATGGTGGTCTACCAATAGAAGAAGGTGAAACACCTTTCCTGGAAAGACTCTAGAGTTGCCTTTTTTAATGTAGGTATGACCATTGTGTGTCTTAATATAATTCTTTTCTTCCATTCAACTTCCTAGATGTGATATCTGCTTCTAGGTTTGTTTGGTCCAATACAGTAGGTTATCAATTGAATCTGCTGCGGGTAGGCATACATCTAGGTAGGAGCTTTTTTTCACTTAGTGATCATGTGAATGTTATCAAGTATTTTTTTTATGACAAGAGAAACCCGCAGCCTCTACTCTTTGGGTGCACACAGGGTAAAACCCCTGCTCCTATGCAATAGCTCGCAAACCACACAAGAGAGGTACCCCACACTAGGCAAGCCCGGTGCGACGAGCTCAACCCAGAAGGCAAACCCCTTGCTTTCGCTGGCAAGGGGTTTCAAACTTGAGACCTCCAACATGGAAGTCCCAAGCCCAAACCAATTTGTATCACAAGTTTAAGTGAAAATCAGCAGTCAAATGAAATAACAACATACCATCTGAAAATGATTGGATGGGAGCTAAGTTGGTTGCAGAAGGTGATCTTAGTGTTGATGTTCTAACAAGGAGATTATACGTAAAACTTTTGAAGGACAGTAAGAGGTTAAGCAAGAGCTAATTTGATTTTTAGACAATCATCTATTTATACCTAGGCTTTTAGATGAATCCGAGAAGCTGCAGAAGGGAATTTACAACTTGGGTGGATTCTATTAAAGGGTGCTTTTTACAGAATAACTGACATTGCAAATTATCCTACAATACTTTCTATATATTAATTTTCACAGACAGCAATATAACAATCCTGGAGGATAAGGCTGCCAATTGCTTCCTCTATCGGAAGTATAGGTTGCTCCGTAATAACTTGAGTTTTCTCGGCATCTTATCAGGTCCTTCTCCTGATGCTGATTTTGTGATATCTGTATGTTTGCAAAGCAACATCCCTGCAGCAACTGGAAAATCCGGGACTGCCTCTCTGCCATTGCAGTCAGGCGCTGCTCCATCTACGAGTGACCTCTCTGATTCAAGCAAATTCAGGCCGAGAGACAGACAGCCGGGAAAGAGGAAAGACATGGACAGTATGTGAACCTTTACCTATGAGATGTTTATGTTCTTCTTGCTCATGCCACATCCAACGATGTCTCTTCACTGCCTCACTGTTGCATCAAATCATAATCTGTTTTACCTTCACTCTTGGCATGTAGGCTTGTCCTATGATTTCATTACTCATTCCCTACTACTACTGTATTTCTAAGTTTGCAATATCTATGCCTTGGCATCTTGATGCTAAATATGTGTCCTTGTTTATATCATTCAAAGGCCGAGTTAACTTGTTGCAGGACAAGAGGATGATGAATCAACGACTATACAAAGCCAGCCCCTTCCTAGAGATCTTTTCAAGATTCGCCAATTACAAAAAAACCGTGTTGGTAATTCGTCTCGAGTTACTAGTTCATACACAGGATCAGCATCATATGGAAGTGCGCTTTCAGGAGATCTCTCGGGCAGCACTAGTTGACCTCAGACTTGTTTCTTAGTTTTCAACTGAGCAGCAGACCTGACGCGACTGACAGATGAGCCAACATACATTCCAAACTCTGCCATTTGCGTCTGGTCATTCTGTAGTGTACTCTATTTTGCAAAGATGTAATATTAACATTTACATGTCATTATAATTAATTTTATTTTTCGGATGTTCCATTTATAAAGAACAGATCCCTGTTCAAGAAAGCTATACATGCAACGATCAATGTTTGGCATGATAAGTGAAAGTCGTGGACTATTTCCCAAGTCAGAAGGTCACCCTCTAGCCCAACAATGGAGCTAGGTGTATACAACTCGACATTTCTTTCGATAGTGAGATGTCACTTTTCATATAAATTATATCATGTAGAGTAACTGGCTGAGAGTGATGACAAGAAAATGTTCTGGTGGCTTACTTTTTCTATGGTCTAGCTAACAATGAGAATTTTGTTTGATAATGTGCTGGGAAGTATTGATTTTTAGAATTATATTATTATAGTGCATTGTATTTGAGGAGTTCTTAATTCTTACTGAAGTTGGATTTTGTGACTACTAGTGAGAAGCATTTGATATTGTACTAGTTAGTAGTTACGATCTTGGTGCAATTATTTTTGCAGGAATGTATCAATGTCTTAAAAGAAGAGAAAATTTGGAAGTAGAATGTAAAACAAAAGTTCTACTAATTAAAAGAGAAGCAATTTCTCTAAGGGAAGAAGACCTAGCCTAACTTTCTTTTTGAGCCATCAATAACTGCCAACGGGTCTGACTATCCTTTTACTGGTTGATTAGTTATGGAAGACTGCAGGTAGAAGCTCGAATATCATTAAGAATATCTTAACATTTTGCATTATTTTTGTTGGGATATGTTATGAGATCATTTTATCCCACTTATATTGGATAGTAATTTCATAAATTTAGTACAAATATGGGATAATACAATTTCATGATTAGCTAATACCTCAAACAAACTATGAAATAATGTTAATTTTAAATTTTATCGGAAGATTATTATTCTTTATCTCATGTGTTAAATGACCCTTATTACTTCAAAAGCCAAAAAAGAGAAGAGAATGCAATACTTCTCATACAAAGCATAGGTTTCTACTCCTGTTTCATTGTGTGACCTATTTCATTTTCTTACATTTTCTAAGATCATTAATGAAAAAAATAGTTATATTTTAGCTTGAAAAAGTTGATTCAAAATAATCTCTCTCTCTCTCTCTCTCTATATATATATATATATAAAGCTGGATCTTCAGCCCGCTGATGTGGCATGCCTCAATGATTAGGAATATATTTATCTATTTTGGAGGATTTTTTTCCTATTTTCAGACCTAAATTGATTCTAATTAGTTACCGTTTAATTTCATCAATTTAAGGCTATAATAATTAATGAGTTTAAATTAATTAAAGTTTAAGTAAGAGAAAGATACCGTTTAAAATTCCAATTCTTGATTGTAATTAGTAGCCCTTAACCGTTTCCTCAAATTAAGGCTATAATAATTGGAGAAATAGTTTACAATTCTAAATTCAGAATTAGTGCTTTTCAACGGCCAAAATATTAAGGTCCTATAAAATTATACTTCATTATTTAATTTCCATTAATTTTTTCTTTCTCTTCATAAATTTATTTGGATTTGATGATTTGCTAATACTATTCTAATAGTTAATAGAAAAGATGTCTAACTTTATATTGTCTAATTTGGCAGGAAGTTCAAAACGATTTGAAAAGATCTTCCCATGAAAATTATATCAATTTTTATGGAATATTGGTTATCATGCAAAGTTACATAATGTTCTTATAATTTATATATTTTTTGATTTTCTATATTGTATTTGGTATTCATATTGTAGCCTGATTATATATGGATTCACGATGCGCAAGGCTCCATTTGGAGCGAGCACTTCCTACAAAGAGTATTTTCATACTCAAAATTCGACTAGACATCTGATTAAGAGAGTAACAGTCTCTTTCAGTACACCTCATCTTTTTGTGTTTGCTTATAAGTTTTTGCCTCCGAATAAATGTAACTTTTTAGTTTTATTGTGAAACAAATGTTAATTCATGCGTAGAGTACTTTTCCCTTATACAAAATACATAATATTTTCGTATTGCGAAGGTAGTTGATTACTAAATTGTTGATGTTGTAATGTCAATCGTTTTTAAAAATGGTATCTACACACCTCCATTACCTTTGCAGTCTTGAGTAGTCATTAACAAAAAAATTAACAGTGACCTTCTTAATGTGTTCTATCTCTTCCCTTTTTCTTCTGTATTTTTTTCTGTTTTATTTATCTGTTTAATATGTTAACTATTGACCTTTCTTTTCTAAAATTATTGACTAAGGAGTAAATATGTTTGAATAGGATTCAGCTCTCCTCTCCATTATCATTTCTCTATATTTCGTCAAGTATACATTTAGATAAGAGATATATGTTCTATTTAAATTTAAAAAGTAAAGATTATATTAAATAAATAAAATCATAATCATAATTTGTTAGGTAAAGATTATATTAAATAAATAAAATCATAATCATAATTAATTAAGTAAATAAGTTTTGAAAAGTACTTTTCAAATTCAGTAAGAAAATATTTCATACAAATTTAGATACACAATAATATCATCTTATATTTTTATATTTTAATTATTTGAATATCAGAGGCTACTCTGTTTGGAGATAAAATAAATAAATCTTATATTATTGATATTTAAATATGCGGAGGCTGTTGTGTCAATGAATTTTTTTTTCAATTTTTCCTTTTAAAAAAGTAGAAATTCTTTTACCTTTTCTTTTATTATGTATGTGAATCATAAGACATATTTTTCAAAAGATTACTATTTATCAGGCTAATTAAACGTATTAATTTCATGTTCAACAATTTTGATATTTTGAATAATATAAAATTAAGATTAAATCAATGGTATTAATGGATCTTCAAAATTTGTGGAATATAATATATATATATATATATATATATATATATATATATATATATATATATATATATATTTTACTAGTTTTGAAGAGTATTTTTCTAATTTTATTTACTTAATTATGGTTAGGAATGTAATATAATCTTGACCTATAGATATTAAATAGAACATGTCTTTCATCTAAATGTATACTCTTGATGAAATGGAGAAAAAATATAATGAAGAGGAGCCGGATCGGGTTCAATATAATTCATGTATTCTCTCTCATCATGATTTACCACAAATATATCTTTATTTATTTATTTTTATTATATAGTCATTTATACAAGAAGAAAATCATGTACTCCCTCCGTCACATATTAGTTGATCAATTTTTTTTACGCGCATATATTAAGAAATCATAAACAAGAAATCATATATCTTTATTTATTTATTTTTATTATATAGTCATTTGTACAAAAAGAAAATCACGTACTCCGTATGTACCATATTAGTTGATCACTTTTATTTTTACGTGCAAACATTATGAAATCATATATCTTTATTTATTTATTTTTATTATATAGTCATATATACAAATAGAAAATCATGTACTCCCTCCATCCCATGTTAGTTGATGACTTTTCTTTTTACGAACATATATTTAGAAATCATAATAAGTGGGTAGTTTTACCAATTCACCCCTTAAGAACTTTTTTGAAACTTTACAAAACACTTTAAAAAGGAATTAATTGCAAGGTAATTTGGGAAAAAATCAATTAATGCTTTCTTGATTTAGTAAGGTGATCAACTAATATGTGACAACTATTTTTAGTATATTGATCAACTAATATGGAACATGAGGAGTAATTTATGGTGGAGTAGATTGTGATTGAACTAATAAAATTTCTATAAATCATTAACTTTAATTATTATGAAACTATGATGATTGAATAATAAATTAACTGAAGTTTTTCATATCAACTTTTATGTTTCATCTTTTTTATCAGCAATTTGTAGCATAATTTTCTTAGCAATTTCTTTGAATAGGTCATATTAGAATCGTAACTTAGTTTTCATCTCTTTTATTGCATTATTTATTATTAGAATATTTGTCAAGTAATGAAACTAATTATTTCATAATATATTTAATCTTTTATTTTAACCGCGCGAAGCACGGCCAAGTACACTAGTTGTTACATAATCAAGACGATATTTAATTCTTTTTTCTCACATTTGCCCTTGACATATTCCTAATTATGATGATCATTTATGTCAACCTAAAAAAGAAAGAAAATTATAATTAAGAGTATCTTAGTCAATTAAATTTCATAATTCATGTTCTCAAACATAAGACATCAATTCGTTTGAATCGGAGGGAATATTGTTTTTTTCTTGTAGACAAAATAGTGTTAAAATCAAATTTCAGACCCCTCGACTAATTCATCAAGTATATTTTCGGAGCTTTGAAGAATTCTTCATTTTTAGGCAGAGCATCTTGCGGTACTCTTAAACTTGGCATACATAATTTTTGCTTACATGGTATTTTTTAAAAATAAAATATACTTTACTTTATTTATTATTTATAATTTCTTTTTATCCATTTTAAACTTTGCACGTTTGTTTGCAACAAATTTTACACATATGGAAAATAAATCAACCACACAAATAAAATCTAAAGAAAGATGAATATTTTATTGATAAATCAATATGGGTACAAAATTGTTCCTCTCTTGATTCTTCTCATTTATCCATAATTCGAGGGCCATTAGTGGCGTACTTCTCGAACTTGGATGATTTGAACTTGAATTCTATAATTCGAGGGTAGTTAGTGACGTATTTCTCGAACTAGGATGATTTGGGTTGATCTTTTTATGAATATCCAAGAGTTTATGGGATATTCAAGATTTCGATCTCTTTATGAATATTTCATGAATTTGTGATGGAATTTTCGAGATGCATTTTCAAGGGAATATAGTACCCTTTATATAGGCATGAACTATAATTTAGGATTGAGTGGCCTCCAAGAATCCTAGTTGCAATTGAATACACCTTGCATGTGGAAAGTCTGCATAATTTCCTGTATAATACTCAGAACCCTAGTTTGTGTAAATTCTCTTAGTTCATGAATTATACTTGCTAGGTCAGTCAGACAGAAACATCATGCTTCAGATTTCGAATGTCACATTCTCAGTATATAAATGTTGCATTCTCAGTTAGCATGTTAGTTTTGAGCTATTCAGTATTTCAGTTGCATTTTAGTTATATACATAATCAGTTGGGAGTACACTTAGCACCTAGTTGGACTAGGGTTCAGCGTACCCTCATAGTCTTAGAACTACATGCCCGCGTAGGCCTATAAGTCTCCTTTGTTGGGCTTCAATATTAGTGATCACGCCACAATCATGCCTTTATACCCCTGGCAAGGTATATTGGGTCCTCTCGATGAGGTGTATACATCGGACTCCACGTTTAGCTCACGCCGTTTATGTCGGTTAATAGTAGCTCCCACAGTCAAACTCTTAGTGCATTGATCAGGTTTTCAGCATTTATATTAGTATACAGTTCAACATGTTATCTTCGTGATTATTACTTGGTCATTGCATTCAACTTAACTTTTTAGTTATGTTTCAGTATTTATATTCTTGCTCAGATTATGTCAGTGTTCAGTTATGCTTTGTTCAGCTCATATATATTTGTTCAACTTAGTATATCTATATCCTGCATTCTCAGTACATTCCTTAGTACATCATTTCATGATGTAGGTTCAGGTACTAAGCATCTAGATCACACATAGATCGATTCACGGTTCGTATTCAGCAGCTTCAGTGGTGAGTCCTCATATTTCGAAGACAATAGACATGTTTGCATTTTAGTCTTCTGGGGCATGTCCCAACAACTCAACTCAGTTAGAGTCTTTTCAAACATAGTAGTAGATGCAACTTGAGTTGTTAAGTGGTGTTCCAGTTATCACTAGACATTCGTTATATTTTATATATTCAGACCAGTTGGGTTTTCCCTCTTTTCAGTTAGTTATCCACTGTTTTAGCTTTCGCATAGTACATGTCTTATTCAGTTATTCTCAATATGCTTGAAATATGCCAGACACAGGGTTAGCTTGGGTTCACTCGTGATCCTAGGTCCCGTGTTACGTCAAGGGTGTAGCCTCGGGACATGACATTTAAGTTGGGTCGTCTGCCTTTAAAGAGACATGTTGGGTTGTCACCTTCCTTTATGTGGCGTTAAGTTCAAGTTGGGTCGTCCATCTTTAAAGAGACACGTTAGGTTGTCACCTCCCTCTAAGTGTCACGTTAAGTTCAAGTTGGGTCATCCGCCTTTAAAGAGACATATTGGGTGTTCACCTCTTTCAAAGTGACATGTTATTTTCAAGTTGGGTCGTCCGCCTTTAAAGAGATACGTTACCAACTTCAAAGTGACATATTCTCAAGTTAGGTCATCCACCTTCAAAGACACATGTTGGGTTGTCACCTCCCTCTAAGTGGCACATTAAGTTCATGTTGGATCGTCCGCCTTCAAAGAGACACATTTGATTGTCACCTCAATCAAAGTGACATGTTATGTTCAAGTTGAGCCGTCTGCCTTCAAAGAGACACGATGGGTTGTCACCTCCCTCTAAGTGACACGTTAAGTTTAAGTTGGATCGTCCGCCTTTAAAGAGACACACTGGTTGTCATCTCCTTCTAATTGACATGTTAGGCTCAAGATTTGGTCGTCCTCCTTTAAAGAGAAGCGTTGGGTGAGTACCTCCCTCTAAGTGGCACGTTAAGTTCAAATTGGGTCATCAGCCTTTCAAGAGACAAGTTAAGTCGCCATGTCGTTCAAAAGACATGTTATTCACATCGTCTTCCTCTCAAAGAGGTACATTACTTTCGTTGTGCTATTTTGGAAGTAATATTGAAGGTATGTGTTTACAATCAGCCCTTGCATTTTGTTTATTAGTTTCAGCCCCGTTGACAGACGTAGAATAATGTTCAAAAGCTCTACTAACATCTCATTGTAGATATTGAAATTTTGTGGGACTCTACAAGACGTGTTTAATTCAAATTGGAACTCTAGAAGGTGTGTTCAGTTTCAATTATAATTCTTGGAGGCTACTCAACCCTAAACCCTAGTTCATGCCTATATAAAGGGTACTAAATTCTCTTAAAAGGCATCTCAAAATATCCCATAACCTCTTGGGTATTTTTAAAGATCAAGATCTCGATATTCCACAAAAGTCATGGAATATTCATATAGAGGTCAAATCTAAATCATCCTAGTTCGAGAAATACGCCACTAACGGCCCTCAAATCATGGATAAATCTTAGGAGAGTAGAATCAAGGGAGAAAGAGAATTGTAACCACAATCTTTATCAATAAAGTTATGTTTCTTCTTATTTTATTGTGATTATGAATTATTTTCTGTCACTTTAAAATTTGTTGCAAACAAATTGGCGCGCCCAGTGGAACCAAATTTGTCATTCATCTCTTCTCTCACAAATCAAATATGAAACTTTGACGCTGCAAAGGTGGAAGAATGAGTACTTCAAGTTTCGTCTTTGAGTTTCATCGAGTCTACACTCCGACAAGCCTTGAAGCAGGGAGCATTTGTAGACATTGAAATTTTGCGGGACTCTACAAGACGTGTTCAATTCAAATTGGGCAGTCTAGAAGGTGTGTTCAGTTTCAATTAGAATTCTTGGAGGCTACTCAACCCTAAACCCTAGTTCATGCCTATATAAAGGGTACTAAATTCCCTTAAAAGACATCTCAAAATATCCCATAACCTCTTGGATATTTTTAAAGATCAAGATCTCGATGTTCCACAAAAGTCATGGAATATTCATATAGAGGTCAAATCTAAATCATCCTAGTTCAAGAAATACGCCACTAACGACCCTCAAATCATGGATAAATCTTAGGAAAGTAGAATCGAGGGAGGAACAAAATTGTACCCGCACTATTATCAATAAAATATTCATGTTTTTTCAGATTTTATTTATGTGATTGTAATTTATTTTCTGTCACTTTAAAATTTGTTGCAAAGACTCATATTATTTTGTTCAAAGTTTATCAAACCAAATTTGGGTTCGTTAACTTTGTTTGACCAGGATCTCTTTCATCGATTCTAATAAAAAAAGGGCAAGTAGTTGACACCAAATTTTGGTACAATATTTTCAAATTTAATACTTTTAAGTATTTTATTCGTTAAATAGTTCAAAATGTGTGTTTTGCAATTTTAATGTAATTTATTAATAATTATCCTTATTTCTCAAAATATTAAGATTTTTATCAGTTAATTTTGATTACATTTAATTTTTATCACAGCTGGTTGAATATGTTCAAATATTTTTTCATTTTTATTAAATTATTATTTCTGTTAATTTGCATTTTTACATTTTTTTTAATATTCACTTTATTCGTTATTGTTGTTAATATATTCATTTTGATATTTGTACAGTCTAGAAATTCATTCAAATATGGATAGGATTTCACACATAGATATTTTATTAACCGCTGATTTAGCCCACAGTTTCAAGATAATTGTATTGTATTAAGACAATTTTCAATTTTCTATTTAAACAATTTTTTGGTTATTATGTTAGTGGTGGTGGATAAAATTTTTGATAAGGGGTGTAATTTTCAGATTTTTAATGTTTAAGAAATTCTTTTTTTGTTCGTTATTTTTTCCGGTGACAAACTCACCGGAGTTCTGGCGAGTCCACCACCAAAAGACCCCATTTTTCTGTTCTCCAGTTCAGCCTTCTCTTCACTGATCCATCTTCTTCAACCATACTCCACCACGCTACCATCTCCAAAAACCAAACGAAACCTTTTCTTTTTTGTGCTTGTTTTGATGTAAAATTAATTTTAGATGTTAGTCTTTCGTAATTGTCCTCACTGTTATGATTGAAATATGTTAGGAGTATATTTTAGTTGATTTTCTTTGTGTATATATGCTTTGCTTTGAGGCTCTGTTTTAAATGTTGTTATTTGGCACTTTAATATATATATATATATATATATATATACTAGATGGGTATGGCCCGTGCTCTAGCACGGGCCCAACACTATCAAATTAAATTATTGTTCTAACTAAAGAGTAAGCAATTCCACAACTTCTCATCAATAATTTTACATGCATTTTATGGAATTATAACTAGTGAACGAATTTCACTAAAGAAAAGCAAATGATTAATGAAGAAGCATCAATATCTAATAAGAAAAATGTATATTATACAAAGAATTTTAAATAGTTGAGTCCTTTGCTTCAAATACAACACAAACATAGTCTAATTCAATATTTACAATAAGCAGGAGCTAGATTCCTAAGCTTAGTAGTCAATCCTCTGCATCCCAATAACTACAACGTAGAAGATCTGGAGGTACCTAGAAAATCAAGCGAATACATATCAACTAATAAACTTGGACTTGAAAGAACTGAAAAAAAATATATATTACGAATTACCAGTAAAATGATGAACAAAAATTATATTTAAGTACAAAAAAAAACATATATGCATATAAGACCTTCAAATATCCATTCATGCAAAAATAATAAATTACACATTCAGTTTTTCTTTGTCACTCTCTACATCTTTTTTATTTTAATGGAGGACTTCTAATACATTTTGGCGGCTAACTGTTTTCTAACGTTGACATAACTATGTCTTTTATCTCTTTATTACTAACAACTAACATCACTATTTCACAACATTATAGTTTTAAATATTTTCAAGTTATCACATTTCATAATGGTGTGATCTCCCCATAACAGTGTCTTCCTTCTCAATACTCAATAAGAGAAACACAAGATAATAAATATTTCAAAAATCACCTCTAGTGAGGAGAAGATAACTGTAGAATATTAACTTTTTTTCTTCGTTCTTTGTCTTATACTAACTGCCACTTATTTTTAAAAAAATTGACATCAAAATATTTCATTTAAGCTTCGGATTCATCAGCTCTGGATTATGAATTTGAACTAAAGAGCTATTCAGCTCATGAAGAAAATATAACAAAGTAATTGATATTCATTTGACTTGTTACATTCTTGCCCTATTCACTTTCTCAAATACATGACATATGCTCCCAAGGTTTCTGATTATAATAACTTTGTTACATGCAAGGTAGTATATAACTATAAAAGAAAGTCTAGTGCATATAATAATTTCTTAAATTATAAGAGAGAATACACTTATTAAAGAGTTATTAAATATTTGAATTCTTAGTCTTACCAAAAATCACAGAATTGACAATTCATGTTTTCATTGATTCTCTATTCTTTTAAGATCACTTGGAATGAAAAATAATCAATTTTTAGAATAGAAATTTTTTCAACAGCTATTTTACCAAATTTCAGAGGACTACAGTAGAACGGGGTCCAGTACTAACAAAAAACATGCTCACATGTTTAGTTCTCATATCCAAATTGGGATTCACACAACAAAGGGAAAAAATACACGTAATGAAAATGACACCATCTCATAAATCATAACAACACTATATACAAAGCATTTGAAATAGTGGCCTTTCATAATTATCAAGTGTCAGAATAAAATGAAAAATCAAATTCAAATAGATGTTAATATCTACTAGAATCGACTAATCTCATTTGGTTAGAGTCAAGAGTTAATTAAGGTAATCTAATAGAAAGAAGCATACTGACTTACATGTAAATCGGTCACTGAGGCAGCAAAATCCTTAAATAAGTAGCACACATTTTCTCTAGTTCATCCTCCGTGGTATCGAATGATTGATCATGATCCTGATACTGAGTGAGACTGTTCCATTAATCTAAGAACCCAATAATGTTTTGTTACCAGTAACTAAAAAATCCAAAATAAGGAAGACACATAAAAACAGTCGTAAGGAAAGAAGAAAGTCTAAGTTGCATTACATTTCAAGGCTCAAGTTTATCAATTCAAAAGATAGGGAAACAAATAAATATTGAGTTTTTCCGACCAATTTGCACAAAAAAAAGACTGAAACAATGAAATAAAAACATCTTGATTTTCTTTACTCATCCAATGCCGCAACAAAGTCCTCAGTCCTGCTCAAACCCACCAAAGAAAAAATCAACTTTTGGCTTTTACCAAATTCAATTACAATACTAAGAAAGATACACTAAAAAGCCATTGTCTCTTATCAACGAAAACCATGAAGTACCAACATCATTCTCAACATAACCACAAAATATTTAGTTGATCAAAAAAAAAAAAAAACTCTCTCAAGTAGGTTAGCTGACACATTGATAAGCTCGTAAAGGGGATAAATTTTACTATAATTTATTACGAAAAATAGAAGTTCTTCCACCTATTAGTAATAACTACTATAAATCTAATGTCACTCTCAACTTGACTTAGCATTAACTATACATAGGAGACCATTTAACATACTATTTTAATCACTATAATTCATACTTCTAAACAAATTAAAGATGGTGGATTTAAATAACATGTTGAATTGTAAAATTTCTTTCCGAGAGTCTTGTTGTTCTAAAAAAGAATCAATCTAGACAAAGCTGAAAAATTTCAGACTACACATTATATATTTGTATATAGAGCCTAATAAAGATACTAAAGAAGCATGACAAAGGCGATAGCAAAATATGCTAGGAGAAAGGAAATACAGAAAAACCTATATAAAACATTGACAGACCATTATTTAGAAACTCTAAACATCTCAGACGTTAGTGCTCATGGCTCCAAGAACCTCAAACTTCTTAGCAATGGAGAGAAAATATATTTTTAATAAATATGTTGCACTATTAATAGCTTCTAACTGGACATAACAGGTGATTTCTCAGGTGCTTAATCTTAAATAGCTGCATAACGTGCAAATTAAAGCTTGCATCTCAAATGATAAGAGCAAGAGATGATTTGGACAACTATACTATGTTATGCCCTCTAGTAGGAAATTCTCTTTGCAGAAAATCTTCGGGTAGCAAGAGCTTGCGATAGTCAAACTGCCTAACCAGCTGATCGATTCAAGGTTGAACCCTATCTCTTTTCTTTGAGTTTGACAGAGTTTGTGGATCTCGATGACTATCGGTGAGAAATATTTACCCAACTGCAAATAATTTAAGAAATTAGCAGTTCCCTTAAGACAGGGCCATAATTTCATAAGTGTGTTTCAACGCTAAAAATCTTATGTACTAGACCTATCAAGCTTAAATGCTGCATTCGCTTTCATTCACAATATATATTTCATATATCAACTTATTTTCATCATATTTACACACTAATGTGACATTAGTTGAAGCAAACATGTCTTATTGAAGAGAAATAATTAAATTTTACCAGAGTCCCTTTGTCATTCTGTATAGCGATAACAGAGAAAGCAACCTCGGGTTTGATCTTACTCTCCTCCTTCTCCGGTTTCAAACTTCTTAACAACTGATTAACCCAGAGATTGTTGTATAAACTCCCTCTGAGCTGCTTACCAAAATACCTCTCTCCATTGTTAAAGATGCTAGCACTCACCCTCCCCAAACATACGCTCTGTAGACAATCAAGACATCAAGCTTACAATATTATGACTTATCAATGAATTCAAATCAAGTAAATATACTCTAATCCCAAAAAAATTGGAAAACTATAGCTAATCTCTAAGCAAGCAAGGAAAATGTAGAATACATAAAGAAAATATAACTAATTAAATATATGGTTAGTGACCATATTCAAATAGCATGTTTGAAAAACTCAGCATGAAATTTTCATCACTGAACTATCTAATTGTGTTTCATTTTTTTCATTATAAGATCATGAATTTAAATGTGTGTGCTCTAAAATATACCAAGTCAATCTTGTTTGCAACTACAAACGTGAACATATATTTTCTCATTAGACTATTTTAATCGGTTGTATATGTTGACTATACAGTACGATTCTTCTACTCTTCTGAGTAACAATCTCTCTGTGTTATCGTTTAGTGGAATGTATGCACAATATGACTTAAAGATGAAGAGATATTTATCGTGTTACCTATAAAAGGAGATATCTAATAATCAAATTAATACAATAAAACTTCTTTTAATAAGTAGAAAATTAGCTCCCACTGGATATCATCCTTGCAGTCTTGTTACTTGTCTATATTAAAAAAAAAGAAAAAGTAGACCACCAAGTGGAACAACAAAAGTTGAAAAAGAAATATTATTGTTAAATTCAGCTTACTGCAGCTTGGGTTAAAGCTTGATGAACTCCATTAATGGAGAATTCTTCAATATATATATATATATATATACAGAAATTGAAAACTGCCTAGGATCTCATTATCGTGAAAGTTGGTCAAAGAGTCCTACAGATCATCTATTTATACAAAGAAGGAAAATATATGCCTAACTAACTTGATTCTGCAACTATACACAGCTGGAAATAATGAGATAAAATATCTAATTAACTCATAACAGACTATAACTAATTTGGAAGCAACACGAATAGTCTCAACACCTATAGTACCTCAAGTCTTGAATGGTAGCCCTAGAATGATCAATATGAAGATAAATTGACTTTCTTATTAAAGTGTCTTTACCCATTTGATGATAAATTCTGTCCTGTTACAATCCAAAAAGGAGAATGACAACAGGAAACTCCGAATAAGTTAACTGAGGCATATTTTCAAATAACTTGGATGCACAATCCACTTTAAATTTAAGTTATCTTTAAAATTTTAGATTTTTGTAAGACATCTAACTTTATATATAGAAATAAATTGATTACAAGGACAAAATTCATCAAAGAAACACAAAGCATGTGCGAATCAGGCAATTAAACATGCATGAATAAATCTTAGCTAGAAATTGTATGCAAAAAATAAGAAACTAAGATACACATACCAAATGATGATTCCTATATTCAAAAGTTATATTAAGAAAAAACCAACCTATATTCATCAAAGTTAGGTTGAATGTCAAAGATTTGAAGAGAGCAATAGCATGAAAATTGGGAAGAAAAAATATCAAAGCAAACATCACAGTGAAGTAACAAGAGAGAGAATGAAATACGGACCAGAGAGTATAGGGTCCTATATTTCTCTATCTAGGATACATTACACGTGTTTCATAGAGTACACGTGTCTCACACTGGTGTTGAACTTCAGTGTACAATTTAAACAGCTTCCCCTAAATTTAATGGTAAAATTACATAATTATCCTTGTTAAGTACAGTAAAATATATATAATAAAACAAAGACACGTGGGGCCTTAAAAGAATTTACACGCCAAGTTATAATTAATACTTATGTACAATATATACTTGTTGAATAAAATGGGACTTAACATATTACAACTTAGATGCTAATACAATAGTTGTTGAATAAAATGGACCCTAACATACTACAACTTAAATTACATTAAGAACAACTTTTTGAAATTGTGTTCGTCCTTCACAACTCCCTCTTCTAAATAAGGGTAAAATGTAATATATATTTCACATGATTTCCAGTCAATTATTAGCTGCCTTTAAATTTTGTTGGGTTACTGTTATTGTTTTCTTTTAATTTTGTTTATTTTGCTATTATTGTTTCCACTTTCAAATATTTTGTTTCAGATTTGTTTATTGCCTTGTGAATTAATTGTTGTCGTTGTCTTTCATATTTTCATTGGAATAATTCTTGTTTTATGTATGTTTTATTGATATTGTAAATCATATTAAAAAGAAAATATTAAAATAGGCCAATGAAAAAAAATCTCTCTATCGGTTTTAGAGGTATCTCCACTTTAAAAGACGAAAAATTAGATTAAGTTAATATATTTTGTAAGTTAAAATAGCCGATGAAGAAACTATCGTCGATTTTCAAGGCCTCCCATGTTAATAAGACATGTTTTTATTTTTTTAAGTTATTATTTGTGTAATTAATTTTTATTCATGACTAACACTTATACTAAATGTCTTTACAGGTACCTAGAGTTGCTTCCCATTGAAGCTATTCATATGAAATTCAAATTATATTTTTTTATTCATTATTGTGTATATTATTGACGTTCGGCGAACCTTAGGCTGTTTCTTATATATTTTTTTATTATTTATGTATATTGCATGTTTATTATACTTGTATATTATTTTATCTTCTCCTCAATTTGAAAAAAATGAATTCAACCGAGACTGACATATGTGAATTTTGAAGGATGTCTAACACTTTCCCTTCGGAATAACTTGAACTCTTACCTAGAAATTATTGGTTCCGTAGACATTCTTTTTAATTATTAATTGGTTTTCTAGTTTTTTCTAAAATTAGGTTGCGACTCCCTTTTACACTTTTCTTTACTACTTTTTAAAAATTCTTATATTCTTTTAAAATAAACTATTTTTTTAGTCACCGCGACATTGCGCCCTTAAGGGATGTCAACAGAATGACGACTCTACTGGGAATATAAATGTTCTAACCATTATGAGTTTATTTTTCCAAATTGAAGAGACTATTCTTTTATTAAATTTTACAATGTTTTTGTATATTATTTGCATGTTGTACTCATAAATTTATTCATAATTTGTATATTGTGATTGGATCATGACATATTTTCCGCCCCTCGGTATTAAAGAGACATGTTGGGTTGTCACCTCCCTCTAAGTGGCACATTAAGTTCAAGTTGGATCATCCACCTTTAAAGAGACACGTTGGGTTGTCACCTCCCTCTAAGTGGCACGTTAAGTTCAAGTTGAGTCGTCTGCCTTTATAGAGACACATTGGGTTTTCACCTCCATCAAAGTGACATGTTATTTTCAAGTTGAGTCGTCCGTCTTTAAAGAGACACTTTGGGTTGTGACCTCGTTCAAAGTGACATGTTCTGTTCAAGTTGGGTCGTCCGCCTTCAAAGAGACATGTTGGTTGTGACCTCCCTCTAAGTGGCACATTAAGTTCAAGTTGGATCGTCTGCCTTTAAAGAGACACGTTGGGTTGTCACCTTTTTCAAAGTGACATGTTATGTTCAAGTTGGATCTTTGCCTTCAAAGAGAAGTGTTGGGTTGTCACCTCCAAGTAGGTCGTTTCTTATATTTTTATTTTATTTTATTATTTGTGTATATTGCATGTTTATTATACTTGTATATTATTTTATCTTCTCCTCAATTTGAAAAAATGAATTCAGTCAGGACCCATAGTTGTGGATTTCAAAGGATGCCTAACACATTTTGTTTGGAATAACTAGAACTCTTACATAGAATCTATTGGTTTCGTAAACATTATTTTTAATTAATTAATTTATTTCCTAGTTTTTCCTAAAATTAGGTGGTGACTCCCTTTTACCCTTTTCGTTCACTCCTTTTTTAAAAATATTTTGTTCTTTTAAAATAAATTATTTTTTTAGTAACCGCGATGTTGTGCCCTTAAGAGATGTCAACAATATATTATTTTTCAACTATGACCATTGTTAGTAATATTATCTACATCAATGCATTAACTTTATTTTTCCAATTAACTCATAGATGAGAGATTTAATTTCCCCCAAAAACACATAAATATTTATATTCAACATATTGGACTTTTCTAATTATCATATAAAGGTGATACGACTTCTCTCTTAATTGATGGCTCCCAAATTTACGATAGAAAAATTCAAAATCTCTAGCTAATATACTCTGTAAATTGTATTAAAGAATGTGGTCTAATGATTAATAAAATAGGTTTTTAATTATAATATTTCAAATTTAAATTTTAACATAGACAAAAATATTAGGTGATTTCTTTTCATTTATTCTAAACTTAATGAATAAAATTATTTAATAAGCAATACTGGTGGAAGGTGATAATTATTCGTAAAATTAATCAAAATGTAGACAACATTACTAACAAATAATTGATTAATAAATAAACTTGCAAAAAAGAAAAAATCTCAATAAGCAATAATAACATCTCTAAAAGAAAAGCTTGTTTAAATTTTGTAATTCATTGTTTAATAAATAAGTTTACAGAAGGTTTAACAAACTCAACAACATATCAATAAAATGAAAAAAATCGTCATTCTCTTTTTTTAATGGGTCCTTTCGAATTGGATGCCATTCAGTGAAAGACTCTTCACAAGTTACTGTAGAAGTTATGGCATCACCTGCATCGCTTTTTGCCATATCAAGATCATTTTCCTCTAAATATTTAATTGAACGTATAAGTCCAAGCACTGTTAAATTATAATTATCTCCACAAATCTGAATACATTGCTTTAGAATTGATTCCATTGGTTTCTTCAATAAAACTAGAGTTTGATTATAAATGTCGCCAGCCTTGGCTAAAGACAATTGAAGCATGATATGTGCCAAACCTTTCTTATCAGCAGAAGAACTTTTAGGATCCACTCTAAGAGAATCGACACATAATTTATAATCAGAGGTCTTCTTACAAATATTGTCTATCAGATCTCCTGATGAATGAGACACAAAAAAGAGAGAGACGAAAAAAATCACTATGAATGTTCTCATGAGTGTCATATTCTTATCCTTCTTTTTTGTTTATCTTTTTTATGGATTGTGGTGTGTTGGATGAGCTATTCTTATAGAAGGAAGTATTTCACATTATGCCTTTTTCCATTTTTGGTGAGAACCAAAAGATTGTGTTACCATTATTTTAATGAGATAATGATATCAGATTAATATGAACATTTAAATTAATATCTTTTGAATAATTTTCCTTTTTTCAATTGTGAAATAAAGTCAAATTTCTATTAGCTTACTAGCTTAATTTGATTGATGAAATTAACTATTTTAACAAAAATGAATTTTAATTTTAATTATTTACTTTGAAAAAGGTAGAACTTCTTGAAAATCTTAAAATTTTAATTCGTTCACTTTATAGTTAATATGGGTAAAATGGTAAATTCATTATCTCAATCATTGATCTTTTAATAAGTGTCAATTCAAAAGTGGATAAGTGTAACACCACGAAAAAAAAGAGAGCTAAGACTCAAACCATCCTTCGTTGTGAGTAGGATTTTACCAAGGAATTTAAAATTTCTTCAGTGTTAAGGTCATTAGATGTACCACCTTGAGTTCCAAAAAGAACTAAATTGCAAATAGAAAAATCTAAAATTTTGCAAGTTATGCTTAGGTTATGAGTTTTGGGTCAAATTCAAATAACCAAAAATCTCAGTACATGATGAGTTAGGTGTTCCATAAGATGAAAAATGAAAGGTGTTTGAATTATCTTTCCAACTCCATCGAGTTTTCTAAGTTTCGAGTTCAGATGAGTGAGATATGTGCTTTTGAAGTCAGACTATCCAGTTAAGGAAAGTTATTCGAAAATAGAGAGGGGTATTTTGGTCTTTTTCTTACCAAATAAGATTTAATTCATTTTTAGTAAGGTTTTAAGGGTCTAATCCTATTAGGTTCAGTTTTATAATCCAAATATACGCCTAGGGTTTTAGTTGAGAGTTCAAGAAGAGAAAATAAGAGAAAAAAGGAGAAAAAAGGAGATGATCAAGGCGTTTGTCGAGGTTCTTGAATTTTGTTGCAGATTTTTGCCATGCATTAGATCCCTAAGAGGTATGAAAGTTTCCATCGTGTTGGGTTCATTCACCCACACGCCAAACATGATTTTCATATTTGAATTCATCCATAAAAATTAAAAAATTTAAGCACTTGAAAAGTGTTCTTGAAGTTTCATTCTAAAACGTGTTTTGTTGGGATTTTGATAATTTTTTATATGAATTTGAGTGTTTGTAGGGCTTTATTGAGTATATTAAAGTTCACCTATGTTGAGTAATCGAATCCCAGTGATTAGGAAAGAAATCGTTCGAATCTAGGTGAACTAGGGTGAGAAAACAAGCAAAGAAAATCGTCGGGCTTTCAGGGCAGTGCCTGGGGCGACATGCCACCAATACGCTAGGGGTGGCTGGTGAGCTACGTCAATCAGTATGCCAAGAATAATGCTATGTAGTGTAGGGGTTGGCGCCCCATGCCACTCAATACGCCAGGGTCCCCCTTACCAGTTCTCCGTCGTTTCGTCTGTCTGAGTTCTTTCGAAGGGTACCTTTACTCCCCTTTGATTCTAAGCACTCTAAGCTACTTCTAAACACCTAGAAAACATTCATAACTTGAATCATAACCTTTAATTCATAATTCAAATTCAAGGTAGAGTTGAACTAGATCCTTCATATCATGAACCATAACTCTGGGATTCATAATTCACATTCAAAAGAGAGTTAAGCCTAGAGTCCAAGAAAATATTTGATTTCAATTGTGAATCCTTTGATATCAACTATCGATTTAAGCTAAGTTTTGAGGAAGTAAGTACGAAAATGAGAAGAGTCGTATACTCAAGTTCCATATTGTTATGTAGACCCTTGAGTTGAGTCGTTCATGCTAATAAATTCTGCATAGACTCCATAAATTGAGTATCATTGAGAGGAGTAATATCTTCAAGTTCTAAGTCTTGAGTATCGAGTTCCTAACCTTTTTGAGATTATATTCCTAATTATGGGACTATTACATGTTACCCATGAAGTACTTGAGTTGAGTAGTTCATGCCGATTATTCCGCATGAACCCTATAAGTTGAGTAATCTTGAAATGAGAAGTATCTTTGAGTCCTTGAGTTGAGCAGTCCATGCCCATAATTCCACATGAACCTTCTGAGTCAAGCATTCTTAAATCGAGTGTTATTATTGAAGTTCTTGAGTTCTAAGTTGTTGAGTCTCGAGTATTGAGTTCTAGTTACGGTTATTGAAAACCTTAAATTGAGTCGTTCACGTCCATAATTCGGCATGAACTTTATTTTGAGAAGTCTTTTACAATATTTTAAAACTTGTTTTAAGCTATTAGCATTGAGTTGAATAAGAGTAAGAGTGAAATTCATTTCTTCAAAAGATTATATGGGAACTAAGTATTTCCAAGAGTAAAATATTTTCACATTTAAACAAGAGAGGAAACACCGATTTCCAAGAGAGCTTTTAAGCTAGTTTTTGAGTAATAATCTCAAACCACAGAAAGAGTTATGTTTTTAAACATATGGGTTGAGTATATTTTTGGCAGCAGTATTGAGCACCGATATGGGGATGAGTTCAGATAACTCAAGTCTCCATAAACCATGTAGCCAATGTGGGTAGAAATTGTCATACTTTTTAGATGATTGCTTAATGCTTTTTAGCATACACTAGTTGATCCACTTACTTGAGGTGTTCTATATCCCAGAAAGTTATAGGACAGTTCTGGCAGCGTGGGCGAGACGTTGTATCATCACATAGCTCATAGTGATGGTTGCCGGTTAGAGAAAATCCCACAGAGTTGCATTATATTTTTTTATATACAAACTGAGTTATTTTTGTGTTCTTCCGTACATTGAGTTGCTATATTCTATTTTAAAAGCTTTCCATATATTGTATCTTTTATTGTTGCTTTATTCTTGAGTATCTTATCCTTGAGCACTTTTGAGTTGAGTAAGTTTGAGTAGTTTTGAGTATCCTTGAGTTGAGTAAGTTTGAGAAGAGGTAAGTATGCTTCTTTTCGACTAGTTCAAGCTTATGTTTGTGCTTTAGATTTCCCCTTATATGCTCGTACATTCCATGTACTAACGCCATTTATCCTGTATTATTTTATGATGCAGATACAAGTATTCATAGTCATCAACAGAAGCTTCGTTGAGGCCCCTTGCAGTTCCAGTTAGCTATGGTGAGCCTCTTTGCTTTCGGAGGGTTCCACTTGTACTTTCAGTTATATCAGTTGTGAGGATGTCGTGGGTCTTGTCTCGACTTCCATCTTTGTTAGTTAGAAGCTTCATACATAGACAATAGAGTTTGAAGAGTTTGTTAATTTATTTTGTTAAATGTTTTTTAAGACTTGAGTTACCTATTTCTGGCTAGTTGAATATTCTGTTACATTCAAAATTAATCATTTAAGTTAGAGATTTGTATTTGAGTTTATTGATTTATTCAGTTTTAATCTTTGTATGCTTGAGTTAGTGTTCCGCTTGTAGTCAATTAGGAAAAGGGTTTGCTTGGGGACCATCAATGGTTCTCGAGTACTTGCCACGTCCAAGGTGTATGCTCGGGTCGTGACAAACTTGGTATCAGAGCACAAAGTTCAAGTGTCCTAAGATGTCTATAAAGTCGTGTCAAGTAGGATCTTATAAATGAGGGACTACAGAAATTTACGAAAAGTTTCCCTTCTTTCATAGTCTTAATCTTGTAATAGAGCTATGTCATAGAGATTTATTCATACTTATGCGTTTCTCAGATTCGTTTGACTACCTATTATACTAGAGGTGGTTGAAAAGTAAAGCTTAACGATCCTTATGGATGAGTTGTTCTTAGCAAAAGTCTTGAGGAAGTCATGAGACTCCAGAGGGGTTTGAGCGAAGCCCATGAGTGAGTAAGTGTTCAGTTTAAGAGGAATGCACCTATATTTATATGAATCATGCATTTGAGCTAAAAATGAGTTGTACTTTCTTCCCTAAGTATGGTTTCAGCTAAGATCCTTATGAGGAAGTACGTTTAGAGCTTGGGTAGTATTTTTGCCCTAAAAATAGTATGAATTACAAGATCACGAGCAATAGTAGTGAAAGTGCCCAGAGTTCGGGGAAAGTATGCAGAGGTATAGAGATCTATGAAAGGGATATAGTGATGGGGAAAACTATGTTATTATAGTCATGCACCCAGTAAGTTATTTATGAGGAGTTTTCCCTTATGGGTAGACTAAGAAGTGATGAGTTGTAAAGATTTCATCGTAGGAGGTAGAATGTATTTTAGCTTGAAAGGAGTTTGTGGTGAAGTGTCATTATGTAGGTAATGACCAAGTGTAAGTGCTGAATAGAAGAGCAAAAGTATTCATAAAGTGATCATAATGTTCAGAAGGTTATAAAATTGATCAAGTAATAAGGTATAGCATAGTAGGCGAGTAATCGTATTGATATCCGGGTTTAGTAATGAACGTTAAGCTTGAATTTAAGATGAGTGTCATGATCCAAAGAATGGAAACATGAGGGTGATGATGTTAGTCTTGATATTTGATCTGGTAGACTTGACATATAGTAGGTGAGAAATTGAAATGTTTGATGCAATGAATATGAGTAGTACCAGTGAGAGATCCTAACGTTTAGATAAGGGAAGTGAAGTGTGACTAAGTCACAAGAGTAACAAGAGAATTATGAGGTGTACCGAGAGGGTTTATAGTCAGAAAAGGTTAAGAGAAACACCTTAGAATGAAGTCTTAGTACCTGCTTATGGAGAGTTCGGTAGTCATGTAATAAGCTTCTCCCGAGTGTTAGAGCAAAAAAGGATGTAGACTAGTTAATGATAATGGAATAGGGATAACTTTCAAGTGTCAACTTTAGATCTAAGGGGGAGATGACGAGATGAGAAATCAAGTCAAGTGTTTGAGAGTAAGATATAAATGAGTTCCCAAGGGTATGTGAGGTATCTTTTTAGAGGTCTTTTAGTAGTGAAATAATGTTAAGAGGAGAAGTTTAATGATCTTATCGTGATGATGATGGTGTGATAATTCAATATAAGGTTATAAATAAGGAGGAAGAAGAGGAGGAGGTTTTAATATGAGAAATAGTTAAATGAGAGCCCTTAGTTGGTTCTGAAGGAGTTGGTTAGTAGGAATCCATGGAGTTGTTAAAGTACTAAGCTTGAATGTAGTGGTAAGGAGTAATAGTCTTGGGATGAGATTCCTTATAGAGAGGTATAGAACCCAAATCTAAGAAGATTTGGATTCAGCTTGAATATAGTGAAAGTGTACCATTAGAATTAGACCTTGGTAAGAGTAACCTCATTCCATACCCAGTCCAGTCGTCATTTGAGAACGAGTGATCCCAAGGGGGAGATATTGTAACACCCCGGAAAAAAATTGAGCTAGGACTCAAACCATCATTCGTTGTTAGTAGGATTTTACCAAGGAATTTAAATTTTCTTAGGTATTAAGGTCAGTAGATGTAGCACCTTGAGTTCCAAAAGGAAATAAATTAGAAATAGCAAAATCCGAAATTTTGCAAGTTATGCTTAAGTTATGAGTTTTTGGTCAAATTCAAACGATCATAACTCTCCGTAAATGATGAGTTAGGTGTTTCATAAAATGAAAAATGAAAGGTCTTTGAATCATCTTTCCAACGCCATCGAGTTTGCTAAGTTTCGAGTTCGGATGAGTTAGATATGCCCTTTTGAAGTCAGGCTATCCAGTTAAGGAAAGTTATCCGAAAATAGTGAGGGGTATTTTGTTTTTTTCCTTACCAAATTAGATATAATTCGTTTTAGTAAGGTTTTAAGGGTCTAATCCTATTAGGTTCAGTTTTATAATCCTAATATACGCCTAGGGTTTTAGTTGAGAGTTCAAGAAGAGAAAATAAGAGAAAAGAGGAGAGGACCAAGGCGTTCGTCGAGGTTCTTGAGTTTTATTGTGGATTTTTGCCATAGGTTTGATCCCTAAGAGGTATATAAGTTTCCATAGTATTTCTTTCATTCACACACACGCCAAACATGATTTTCATATTCGAATTCGTCCATAAAGATTGAAAGATTTAAGCTCTCGAAAAGTGTTCTTGAAGTTTAATTCTCAAACTTGTTTTGTTGGGCTTTTGATGATTTCTTGAGATGAAAGTGTGTGTTTAGAGGGCTATATTGAGTAGATTAAAGTGTACTTATGTTGATTAATCTAATCCAAGTGATTAGGGAGGAAATCGTTCGAATTTAGGCGAACTAGGGTGAGAAAACGAGCAAAGAAAGTTGTCGGGTTTCTGGGCGGTGTCTGGGGCGACGCGCCACTAATACGCCAGGGGTGGCTGGTGCGCTACGCCAGTCAGTACACCAAGAATAATGCTCTGTAGTTTAGGGTCTGGTGCCCCACGCCACTCAGTACGCCAGGGTCGCCTGCCTCCAACAGTTCTCCGTCGTTTCATCCGTCTCAGTTCTTTCGAAGGGTACCTTTACTCCCCTTTAATTCTAAACACTCTAAGCTGCTTCTAAGCACATAGAAATCATTCATAAGTTGAATTATAACCTTGAATTCATAATTCAAATTCAAGGTAGAGTTAAGATTTAAGCCTTGAGAGTTCTTTCAAACATTTGGAGAAAGTCCCTCTGAATCTTTTTGAAGGGTCTTCGACAACTTCTAATAACTTGTTTCAAGACTTAAGTAAGTGAGCATGAGAGTGAGGAGAATTTATTCATGAGTCTACACTATCACTTAGATCCTTTATATCACGAACCATAACTCTTTAATTCATAATTCACATTCAAAAGAGAGTTAATACTAGAGGCCAAGAAAGTATTTGAGTTCAATTGTGAATTCTTTGAGATAAACTATCGATTTGAGCTAAGTTTTGAGGAAGTAAGTATGAGAGTGAAAAAATTCGTATACTAAAGTTCCATATTGTTATGTAGAACCTTGAGTTGAGTCGTTCATGCCCATAAATTTCACATGGACTCCATAAATTGAATATCATTGATAGGAGTAGTATCTTCAAGTTCTAAGTCTTGAGTATCGAGTTTCTAACCTTTTTAAGATTATATTCCTAATCATAGGACTATTACATGTTACCCATGAAGTTCTTGAGTTGAGTAGTTCATGCCCATTATTCCGCATAAACCCTATAAGTCGAGTAGTCTTGAGATGAGAAATATCTTTGAGTCCTTGAGTTGAGTAGTCCATGCCCATAATTTCGCATGAACCCTCTGAGTCAAGCATTCTTGAAGCGAGTATTATTATTGAAGTCCTTGAGTTCTGAGTTGTTGAATCTCAAGTATTGAGTTCTAGTTACGGTTATTGAAAGCCTTGAATTGAGTCGTTCACGTCCATAATTCGGTATGAACTTTATTTCGAGAAGTCTTTACAATATTTTAAAACTTGTTTTAAGACTTTAGCATTAAGTTGAGTAAGAGTGAAGTTCATTTCTTCAAAAGATTGTATGTGAACTAAGTATTTCCAAGAGTAAAATGTTTTCACATTTAAACAAGAGAGGAAACACTGATTTCTAAGAGAGCTTTTAAGCTAGTTTTTGAGTAATAATCTCAAACCACATAAAGAGTTATGCTTTTTAACATATGAGCTGAGTATATTTTTGGGAGTAGTACTGAGCACTAATATGCAGACGAGTTCAGATAACTCAAGTCTCCATAAACCATGTAGCCAACGTGGGTAGAAAGGGTCATACTCTTTAGATGATTGCTTAATGCTTTTTAGCATACACTAGTTGATCCACTTAGTTGAGGTGTTCTATATCCCGAAAAGTTATAGGACAGTTCTGGCAGCATGGGCGAGACGCTATATCATCACATAGCTCATAGTGATAGTTGTCGGTTAGAGAAAATCCCACAGAGTTGTATTATATTTTTTTATATACAAACTGAGTTATTTTTGTGTTCTTCCGTACATTGAGTTGCTATATTCTATTTTAAAAGCTTTCCATATATTGCATCTCTTATTGTTGCTTTATTCTTGAGTATCTTATCCTTGAGCACTTCTGAGTTGAGTAAGTTTGAGTAGTTTTGAGTATCCTTGAGTATTCATTGAGTTGAGTAAGTTTGAGAAGAGGTAAGTATGTTTCTTTTCTACTAGTTCAACTTTATGTTTATGCTTTAGATTTTTCCTTACATGCTCGTACATTTCATGTACCGACGCCATTTGTCCTGCATCGTTTATGATGCAGATACATGTATTCAAGGTCATCAACAGAAGCTTCGTTGAGGCCACTTGCGGTTCCAGTTAGCTATGGTGATCCTCCTTTTTTTCGGAGGGTTCCACTTGTCCTTTCAGTTATATCAGTTGTTAGGATGTCATGGATCTTGTCCCGACTTTCATCTTTGTTAGTTAGAGGCTTCATAGATAGACAGTAGAGTTTGAGGAGTCTGTTTATTTATTTTGTTAAACATTTTTCAGACTTGAGTTGCCTATTTCTAGCTAGTTGAATATTCTGTTACATTCAGAATTAATCATTTGAGTTAGAGCTTTGTATTTGAGTTTATTGATTTATTCATTTTTAATCTTTGTATTCTTGAGTTAGTCTTCCGCTTGTAGTCAACCAGGATGAGGGTTTGCTTGGGGACCAACAATGATTCTCGAGTGACGGTCACGCCCAAGGTGTAGGCTCAGGTCGTGACAATAAGTAATTAGGGACAAAAGGAGTATATAAATAATCTTAACAAACTCCACATCTGATATTTAAGCTAGTTGTGTCTTATTCTTCAAGTTTATTATTACTATTATCTCCCGAATTTAGTTAATTTATTTACTTTTATTTCATTATCTCTATCATAGGTTTTTTACTCTGATACTTTTTTTAAAAATTATTTCATTCTTAATTAGATGTTTTGGGTTCAAATTCATTTGAATACGAATTCGTCATTGCTAGAGAGAGAATTTCACCCTCTAATGTGGCGACGTGTCAACTGCCTTGAATTATTTTGTTCTTTGTTATGTTTTTATTTTTATTTTAATTTTTATCTCTCTTTTTATCAATAGCCATCCAATTATTATTTTAATTAGCTAGTTGTTAGTTTGAAATTTGTCAACCAATGACGTCAAGCTTATCAAAGCATGATGTTATGATTTTATAATTATCTCTATTTGAAAAAAAAAATTAAATTTATTTAATTTGTTTGCAAAACTTGTTTGTTACAATTTTTTTTGGACGTTGCAACGAAATGCTACCTTAATCATTTTTAAAAAAAAAATTAAGTTTGAAATATACAATAATTGAATTAAATTTGAATTCGCATTGGAAAAATGAGATTGAAATAAAACATCTAATAAAAACGAGTCTACATTCAAGACTCAAACTTGAGACTTATAAGTTATAATTAGAGATAAAATGATATATATTATCCTTCAACTACAAGCTTTCTTAATAATATTATTTACATCACTGCATTACCTTTATCTTTCCAATTAACTGATAGATGAGGGTTTTTTCCCCAAAAAATAAATATTCATATTTAACATGTGGACATTTTCTAATTATCAAAAGGTGATAAGACATCTCTCTTAATTGATGACTTTCAATTTTTCTTATCTCTAGCTAAGACTTCTCTCTTAACTGATAAGACATTTAGGATCCTCTCTAAGACTTGACACATAATTTATAGTCAGTGGACGTTTTAAAAATATCATCTATCAGATCTCTATATGAATAGGCCATAAAACAAAAAGAGACGAAAAAAATAACTATCATTGTTACCATGAGTTTCATCTTTTTCTTTATCTTTGTGTGAAGTGTGGTGTGAAGGATAAGTCATGCTATAACTATGTTTCACGCCCCGAGCATATACCCTGGATGTGGCCGGCACTCGAGAACTACCGATGGTCCCCAAGCAAACCCTTGCCCTGACTCACTACTCAGTGGAAGACTTACTAAAAAAAACAAGAACTTCAACTATAAAGATCAACTCAAAAATCTCAACAATAGATAAACTCAGAAACGTATGGAAATATTCAAATAGTCATAAGTAGGCAACTCAAGTCTCAAAACATTAACAAGGGAATCGAAAAAAACTCCTCAACTACTACTGTCTATGAAACCTCTAAATACTATGATAGTTGTCGGGACAAGACCCATGACATCTTAACAAAATTGAAATATAAATGTGGAACCCTTTGGAAAGCAATGAGTCTCACCAAAGGTAACTAGAATGCAAATAGTATCAACGAAGCACATGTTGATGACCCTAGACGCCTGTATCTACATTATTAAAATATGCAGGTCAAATGACGTCAGTACATTGATGTGCGAGCATGTAAGGGAAAAACTGAAAGCAATTGTTATCTGAACTGACAAGGCTGGAAGAAATACTCATGTCAACTCAACTCAATATGAAAGAAACAATAAGACATGCAATATTTAAAGCTTTTAAAATAATAGATATCAACTCAAAATGTATAAAAGTACAATAACAAATGCTTTACTCTTATTTGGGAGATTATCTAACCGACAACCATCACTATGAGCTACGTGATGATATATCGTCTTGCCCATACTGCCAGAACTGTCATATATCTTGTCGGGGTAAAGAACACCTTAACAAAGTAGATCCACTAAGCTATACTTAAAAGCAAAAAGGAATAATCTAAAAAGTATAATCCTTTACCCATGTTGGCATGTACAGTTTATGAGGATTTTGAGTGGTCTGAACTCATCCCTATATTTGTGCTCAATACTACTCCCAATAATATATATATATATATATATATATATATATATATATAGTCATGCTCAAATGTATAAAACATAACTCTTTCTCAATTTGAGGTAATCTCTCAAAAGATCCTCTTAAAAGAGTAATACTTTGAAACTTCTCTGAACTTGTAAACTCATTTAGAAATTAATGTTTCTCTCTTTCAAATGTAAAAGTATTACATTTTGGGAATACTTAGTTCCCTTCTACTCATTTTGAAACTTGAAACACAACTCTCCTCATTCTCATACTCATTTACTCAAGACTTAGTTTAAATCTTTAGTTAATTGCAAAAGGATTCTCAAATTTGACTTAAAAGGGCCTCTTGAACTTACTCTTAACTTTATTTTTATTTGAAATGTAAATTAAGTGATGTGATTAGGATATGTAGGATCTCTCAAGGATTACTAAAGACTTTAAGATTTAATATGATGAAGAGAGCGAAGACATGATTTGAAAGAAAACACAAAATGAAGAATAGAGAAGAAATGGGCCTGATGACCCTGACGTAGGGCTCCAGGCCTCAAATTACTTGGAGTACTTTGGGGAGCATTGTTGGCGCTGGGTGCAACCCTGCTGACATAATGGGGCGCTTTGCCCTATCCCGAACCCAGAAACCAGATGAATTTTCTTGTTCAATTTTGGGTCCTAACTCATCTAGAATTGGTTGGTTTCTTCCAAACTCTCTTTGATTCACAAATTCATTGAAATCTCACTTAAATTCTATCAAGAAAAACCACTCATTCTCAAGACCCTCACCTCAAGAACTCAAAACTTCCATTGTTAAATAATGGGGCTAAAACTTAATAGTTTCTCAAGAATCTCATTATAAACAATCTTATGGAAGAATTTGTGAATGAAATTATATGTATGATGTGAGGGAGAACAAACCCAACACTGTGAGAAGCTTACATACCTCGAAAGAACATTTGTTCTTTGCAAAAATTCTTTGATCTTGAAAGAATGCTTGAAAACCCTTTTTTCCTCTTCTTGAATCTTCGCCCTAGAATTCCTAAGTGTTTTAGAATATGGAAAAAATGGTCTAATTTTCATAAGACCCTTAACTTGGATGTGAAAAAAGTTTAAGGTTTAGTGGGGTAAGGAAAAGATCAAAATACTCTTTTCTTAAATAGATGAAAAGCCTTAACTAGAGAGGTTCCACTCAAATAACCATAATGTTTTACTCAGAGCTCGAAATTTAGCAAACTTGGCGGCGTTGGAAAGAGGAGTCAAAGACACTCAATTTGATACCTCATGGGCCACCTAACTCTTTATGTTCTAATATATATCGTTTGAAGTTGACCCAAAATAGACATTTTTAAGAAAATAGTTATTCAAAATGGTTTGGTCATATCTAAACCTAAAATGAGTCTTTTTCAAACTGAAGTTAGATTTTTGGGTCATTTGATTTGTCAAGGAAAAATGACTCCTATTCAGTGATCTATTGAATTCGCATCGAAATTCCCTGATATTATTACAGATAGGACGCAATTGCAGCGGTTTCTGGGAAGTTTAAACTACATTTCCCCATTCTACAAGAATTTGTCTCGAGATTTAGCTCCGTTATATGACAGGCTAAAAAGGATCATAAGAAGCCTTGGACTAATAGTCTCACAGATCTTGTAAAGACTATTAAAGAAATAGTTAAATCTTTACCTTGTTTAACCCTTGCTAATCCTGCTTGGCCAAAGATTGTAGAGACAGATGCGTCTAATATTGGGTATGGAGGTATATTGAAACAAATTAATCTGCATGATAAAAATGAATATCTTATTCTATTTCATTCAGGAAAATGAAGCGATGCTCAGAAAAAAATATGTGACGGTAGCTCATGAAATGTTAACTATCGTTAAGTGCGTATTAAAATTTCAAGATGATTTATATAATAAAAAATTCTTGATAAAAATTGATGCTCAGTCAGTCAAGTATATGTTTGATAAAGATTCTAAACATGATGCGTCTAAGTTAATATTTGCTAGATGGCAGACACAATTAGCCCCTTTTGATTTCGAAATTCATTATAAAAAGGGAAGTGATAGTTCCCTCCCAGACTTCTTATCAAGAGAATATCTTAATTCTTCTTATGGGTTTTCTTGACTTCTTTCCTAATAAAGATTTGGTTACAATTTTGAAGGCAGTTCCTCTTAATAGAGATTTAAAGGAACGTATATTATGGAGAATTATAGACGGAATGGTGTTAGATATCGTCAATGATTACATGATTGAACAAGAGCTTTATGAAAGATTTTGTTGTAATGAAGTTTATAACCTCTTGAATGATTAAAAATATAACCTCTTGAATGATTAAAACTAAATGTTATGTTTGCAGGATGGATCCTCCTTGGATAACCAAGGCTAGAGGAAAAGGCAGTTATACTCGCGGAAGTGGTAGATCATCCCCAAGTTCATCAAGATCATCATACGGATCTTCATCATCTAGTATCCCAATTATACATAAATGAGGAATGAGTTTATATAACTTAAACTCTAGAGCACAAGAAAAAGCTTCATCATCAATATATCTGGAAGATATTTCAAAAAGTGATCCATTATATGCTAAACTACAGGAGTTTCTAACTCAAAAGCAAGGTGATTCTTTTTCTTCAATCGCCAAAGAAGAAATTGATGATATAAAAACATATGAAAAGGTAGAGAAAAGATAAATGATATTTCTCTTAGAAAATTCTGACATACAGAGAAAAGAAGAACCTTGGAAGATATTCCAGAGGTATTTAGTTAATGGGCTTTATTTCCCAGGTGAGTCATACAAAACTTGGAAATATTATGAGACTCTGCTGATAAGCAAATGTGTTGAATTTCAACATTTTTCAGGATATAATACAAGTGAGAATGTTTATAACTTCTCTAAAATGATTATAAAACACGTCATTCATATTGAAGATTGGGGTATTTCCTCAATGACTGAAACACAATTCAATCTGAATAAAGTCATGGTAAGCTTTACCTATTGGGATTATATTCAAGCATTTAATAAAGTCCTCTGTTATAACAATGAGAGGCATAAACATACTTGGTTTATAAAAATATGTGTCAAGATATTTGCTAACCCTATACCAAATTGGTTTTTAAACTGGTGGTCATACCACGGGTCAACCATTAAAATATTGTCCGAACCATTTCTCAAATTATACAAAGAATGGGTCAAGATTTCCCCAGATCTCAACAAGTTATATCATCAAGAACATATTTGTTATTTTCAACAAATTGAACATATTTATTTTTTTATAGAATTCTCTGTTCCATGGATTCATAAATGGGTTTCGAAAGTAGATTTCACTGAGGAACAAATCTCTTGCCTATACAGAACTTATTATAATAATTTTTGGGACAAGTTGATGAAGAAAGATCCTCAAACAAAGTCTATATACGGACAAGAACTACTGGATCTAATAACGAAAACCATACACGATTATAAATCGATTCCTAATAAAGGAATTATGACTGATGAGTACTCAACCTCCGTAAAACATATGGCTAGAAAAATTTCTAATCATGATGAAGGAGAACAAAATGAAATGATTATAAAGTATCTAGAAGAAGTAAAGAAAATATTCTTCTAAATGTAAGTCATTACGCAAAATCAGATTCATCAATGCGTAGTGAAACAAGTGAAGATATGCACGGAGCTCAACCATATGAAGAAGAAAGTCCAGTAGATGCACTGAAGAAAGCCGAAGATTTTTTGGCAAAACTAAAGGACAAGATTTAGCAGTGTTAAACTTTTCCGAAGCAGTAAAAACCCGGAGTACTGTGGCAACACTATAGCTCAACAGTAAATACACTGTTACCAGGACCCAGATAGGGGCCCAATATCTTGTACAAAGATGCTTTCTTTTACTATAAATAAGTTTGTTTTTTCTTTAATTAGAGAGCAGGTTTTAGAAACCCTCTCTTTCGTTTTGCACTCTCTCTCTTTCTTGTAAACTTTTCGTACTAAGTTTTGTAAGCTTGCCGGATTTTGGCCGGAACAATAAAGTGTGCGGTTTGGTAACAACAAGGTACTTTCTTTTCTCGTTCTTCCTGTCTTTTACTTTTATAAATTCTCCGATCTAAGTCGTGACTATGTCCGGCTAAAAAATTATATCTATGCCAGATAACTAACTTCTCTCTTATATAGACCATGGACGGATCTAAGCTTTATTTAAATATAGAAGAATTTTAGTATGGCTTCTCGACTTGGTTCTGAGATTGAGGTACAGTCGGATCTAGTACTACTTTTATTGGCTTTGTCTTTGTGACTCCGTCTGATGAGCCGTGGTTTTTAGCCCGAAAAAGAGTTTGATAAGTAGGGCGCCTGATACCCGATTAGAACTATCAGACACATGCGCTCAATAAAAGTATGTATTAGCTTCTTGACAGGCCCTTTTCTTAGGTAAAATAATTAAACCATGCAGTCTGAGAAACTATGTTAAATTTTTTGTGTATTTCGATTCTTATGTAGTTGGACTACTTCTAAGGATATTGACTTGCTTGATCTATGACTGCGCGGACCACCGTTATATCCTATTCCAAATAAAAGAGATTTATTTAAAGGTTTATAATTTATAACTAACCTGGGAACACCTCGTTCTTTTGTTGCTACAGTAGTCCGGGCATTTTACTATTCCGAAAAAGTTTAACACTGCTACATCTTGTCCTTTAGTTTTGCCAAAAAATCTTCGGCTTTCTTCAGTGCATCTACTGGACTTTCTTCTTCATATGGTTGAGTTTCGTGCATATCTTCACTTGTTTCACTACGCATTGATGAATCTGATTTTGTGTAATGACTTACATTTAGAAGAATCTTTTTCTTTACTTCTTCTAGATACTTCATAATCATTTCATTTTGTTCTCCTTCATCATGATTAGAAATTTTTCTAGCCATATGTTTTACGGAGGTTGAGTCATCAGTCATAATTCCTTTATTAGGAATCAATTTATAATCGTGTATGATTTTCGTTATTAGATTCAACAGTTCTTGTCCGTATATAGACTTTGTTTGAGGATCTTTCTTCATCAACTTGTCCCAAAAATTATTATAATAAGTTCTGTATAGGCCAGGGATTTGTTCCTCAGTGAAATCTACTTCCGAAACCCATTTATGAGCCCATGGAACAAAGAATTCTATAAAAAAATAAATCTGTTCAATTTGTTGAAAATAACAAATATGTTTTTGATGATATAACTTGTTGAGATCTGGGGAAATCTTGACCCATTCTTTGTATAATTTGAGAAATGGTTCGGGCAATATTTTTATGGTTGGCCCGTGGTATGACCACTAGTTTAAAAACCAATTTGGTATAGGGTTAGCAAATATCTTGGCACATACTTTTATAAACCAAGTATGTTTATGCCTCTCATTGTTATAACAGAAGACTTTATTAAATGCCTGAATATAATCCAATAGGTAAAGCTTACCATGACTTTATTCAGACTGAATTATCTTTCAGTCATTGATGAAATACCCCAATCTTCAATATGAATGATATGTTTTATAATCATTTTAGAGAAGTTATAAACATTCTCATTTGTATTATATCCTGAAAAATGTTGAAATTCAACACATGTGCTTATCAACAGAGTCTCATAATATTTCTGAGTTTTGTATGACTCACCCGGGAAATAAAGCTCATTAACTAAATACCTCTGGAATAACTTCCAAGGTTCTTCTTTTCTCAGTATGTCAGAGTTTTCTAAGAGAAATATCATTTCTCTTTTCTCTACCTTTTCATATGTTTTGATATCATCAATTTCTTCTTTGGCGATTGAAGCAAAAGAATCACCTTGCTTTTGAGTTAAAAACTCCTGTAGTTTAGCATATAATGGATCACTTTCTAGAATATCTTCCAGATGTATTGATGATGAAGCTTTTTCTTGTGCTCTAGAGTTTAAGTTATATAAACTCATTCCTCCTTTTTGTATAATTGGAGTACTAGATGATGAAGATCTGTATAATAATAATAAAAAATAAAATAATAATAATAATAACAATAATAATAATAATAATACTAATAATAATGATGATGTTAACAATAATAATAATAATAATAATAATAACAATAATAATAATAATAATAATAATAATAATAATAATAATAATAATTATTATTATTATTATTATTATTATTATTATTATTATTATTTAAAAAAAAACTTTAGCTAGATTTGTTCTTTGAATGACCCCAAAGAACGCAAAAAAAAATACTGGCCCTTTGAATTCTAAGTACCCAGTTGTTTGGAAGGGAAATGGAAATATCTAGAATCTTCTAATTAATTGAGGCAACAAATAAAAAGAAGTTATATATTTTCAATTAATTGAAGAAAAAATGTGTGGAAATAAAAGGTCTACGTTAGGCTCTATGTTTTGCATCACTATAATTAATTTATTACTAATGTAAGTGTATATCATATATCATATTATATTATTGTACGTATTACCTTCATTTCATGTGTTGGCTTTGTATTATATCATACGTATATACTATGAATTTGGTATTGTTAAAGTATGTCATCATTTTTATTTAAAAACTCAAATTGATATCATATTTTTATTACTTAATTATATTTTCAACACGTTTATTATGTCCGATCATGAATCTTATTTTTTAATAATAAATAGCAATATAATTTGATCTCAAAACATCTGTCTACTCTGCTAGCATATATCAAAATCTATGGTCATAAAAAATATGCTTCAAAAATATTTTATTTACTAAATTAATTATATTCTCATCATAAATTTACGTACATTTGATGTGTCGGTTGTATTTGTCAAACGTGTTATTTGTTTGTTGACAGAGAACATTTCTCCACATATGATTTTTTTGAAATACATTGTCTGGGTGTTTATTGGTTATTGAAAAATAATTAAGAAAAAAAAGAGAAAAAAATATAGGACCATATAAAATGACTATGGTCGACAATTTAGACCAAGTTCAGCCATTATGGTGGATTTTAATATTAAGAAACAACTTATGATTGTTTAATTAATTAAAATATAAATATTTGACCTTATAATAAGTTGGACTTATAAACACGCATATCACATGTTCCATTTTTTGCAAATACAATCAAATTAAATATATAATTACTTAAGCATATCACCATATATTTATATTATATATATATATATATATATATATATACCGTATACGTAGTAAATTAATTTACTACTAAATTAAAGCAAAACTATAGTATCCTAAACGGGGTGTGTATACTTTTGGTGGAAAGTAATACTATATATTAAATTAAAGGAAATTCTAAAAATAGCAAAAGTTTAAGGCTTGATTATAAAATATATCGACAGTTTAGATAATTATTAAACATAGTGAAAATTGTGGAAATTTACTCAATATTAATGATACAATAATTTTTTTAATTCGCTATGTTATATCAGAATGGATTGTATATTGTATCCCTGATATAAAATGAATTTCAAAATTATTATTGCTTGAGACAGAGAAAATTACAGAAATTGTCACTATATTTAATAAATATTTTAAAACTCTCACTTTATTAGATAAATATAATGCGTACGTTTGTCTGATTAGATAAGATATCCTTTAAATTAAATGAGGTGGCAAATGAAGGTATGCCATTTTCTTTCTTCTCTTAAAAAAATACTCTCTTAGTTTTAATTTATTTTTTTAATTTTAATTTGATATAATTTTTTTTAAAAAAATAAGAATGACATTTGAATCTTATGCTTACAAACTAAAGGTACGTATAATATATCAAAATTCTTTTTAATTGTATGGTCTTAAATATGTCAGATAAAAAATAAAATTAAGAAGTTGTCAAATAAAAAGGAGAATATTTTTTAAAACAAATTATAAAAACAAGATAAATAAATTAAAATGGAGAGAATTGTAATTGAAAAGGAAACCCATGTAGATGTACATTTCGTCCATCTAGCCAATTTACCAAACATCACCGAGGTATACGTTATATATACACTTCAAGTGTATAAGTTGTGTATTATAAATATATATATTATATGCATAATACATGTATATTTAATATAAAATATATACTACCTATATAATGTAAAATATATTTTGTAAACTGGACGTACGAAAGTTGGGAATTTGTCTTATGTATGGAATAATTAATTTAAAATTGAACAAAATCTCCCCTTATCTAATCCTAAATTTAACCATCTCATGCTTTTCCCTTCTCTAATTATTTTTAAAAAATCCCCTTAATTTTTTTTTCATTACAACTCATCTAGATTTTAATCATCCAATTTGCAGTACTTAATTAACTATTCTGCGAACTTAGATATAAAAATTTTAACGGAACAATTAAAACAATATAATAACAATAATGACAAAAAAGAAGAAGAAGAAGATAAAACCATTAAGCACTATGAGTTGAATTTTGGCATCAATATATATATTTAACAATAAATTTTAGCACATATAAATTATGTAAAAATGCTTTACTCCCTTTAATTTGTTTCAGAATATACATTTCAAAATTCACTCTTTCAATTCCTAAACCATCACGGTCAAGGCATTTACAACATGATCCAAATAAACCTCAAAACAACTAGTGATCTCAAGCAAACTTAAAAACCAACATAAGGTGTTGGAAGAATATTGGATTGTGTTGAAGATGATGAAGAAATATTATCTGTAGAAACGATTGCATCTACACATACTGCCACAAACTCTATCGCCATTTTTACCATCTCGATGCATATCTCTAACTTATGAATCATCATAATATTGATAATAATAATAATGATAAAATCTTTGAGTTTCTTTTTTCTAGTCTCCGCGTATTTATCTTTGGTATAATAAGATCTAATAAGGATTTTTTTCTTTATGTTTATATATATAGTTACAATAAACGCCCCCATAGTGATGGAAAATTTAAATATGGCCTTTGGAACTCTCAAGGGACTATTATTGTTTTGTTTGTTTCTGTGTGTGTGAAAGAAACAGGAGAGGGAATATATCTCCATGAAAAATGGCATTTTATTTAAATTCATCCTATAAATAATGATATAATAATATTAAATTTTACTAACTTTATTCTTTCAATTTTACTATTAATAAGAACTTTTTATAACCATACAACATGTTTAAGACGACATATAATTTCAAAGTTTATAAGCCTCACAAATGCTATAACATATATTTTTTTTAAAATTCTATATCAGTTTAAACAGATACTCTCTTCGTTCCCTTTTAGTTGTCATATGTACTTTTCAAAAGTCAATTCGACTAATTTTCAAAGTTAAATTAGATTACATTAATTTGATATTTTAAAATAAAATTTTGAATATTCCAAAAACTATATAGATTGCAATAAATTGAAACTTTTTTCACATCAACATGATGAAAAAAAATATATGTTAGAATGCTAGTCAAAATTCATATCATTTGATTCTAAAAAAAAAACTACGACAACTAAAAAGAAATGAAAAAAAGTAAACTATATGACAAATATAGGATGGAGAGTGCTATATTAGAAAGAGTCACCACGTGTGTAGGAAAGCTGGTCACAAAGAAATTATATGATTTTTTGTTCAAAAGTATATAACTTTTTCAAACTACGTATACATAAAAGAAGAGAAAATTTAGAATCTTTAAAAAAACCGATTTATATTTGAACTTTTTGGACTGAAATGGTCTGCGTTAGGCTTTATATTTTGCATGACCAATTAAATATTAAGTAGTGTATCGTTGTACTTCCTCAATTTTTAAATTAATGTTTTCTTCATTTGATATTTGACATATGCTGATTATGTTTGCCAAACGCGTTGTACGTTTGGTATAATCAAAACATTTTTTAATTATGTTTGGTTGCCAAAAAATATCATCTCTAAGATTTCCTCTTTTATTAATGATTTAAGAATTTCAAAAATATAGTTAAGATGAATAAACGGGCTATAAGTCATTTTACCTTGAGAAAATTTGAGAATTAGCAAACATAATACTCTTTTCGTTTAAAAAAGAATGATCTCGTTTGACTTGGAACGAAGTTTAAGAAAAGAATGAAGACTTTTTAATTTCGTGATTCTAAACTAAAGTTATGTCAAATGTACCAAAATGTCCTTTTAATCTTGTGATCTTAAACATGCCACGTAGAAACTTGCGATACTAAACTTTCATAAGGACTTATTACCACCCTAGACCTATTAAAATACACTAATAAATAGTTCAGGGGTAAAAAATACGGTATTAAATAGTCTAGGAAGGTAATAGGTCCTCATGAAAGTTTAGTATCGCAACAACAAATCCGACCAAAGTTGGGGTATTTTTCAGACCCTTATCCCTTTATTTTATATGATGATTTCATTATTATTTTTATTGAATATTTTAGTGTCATCACTCATCTCATATATATTTTGTGTTATTTTCTTAAGAAAACCTTAGATAGTTGTATTTTGGTTGGACTAAAGAAATATTTGGAGCACAAGTTAATTATATGTTTGTATGCATACTTTACCGGAAAAATCTAATAAAAATCTGAAAAAATCCGAGGTTTATCAGTTTGGTTTGATTTAAAAATTTAAAAATTCAACACAATGGTTTGGTTTGGTATTTGAAAAACCCAAACGAACCCGAGGTTGAAAAACCCGAAAAAATCCGAGTTTTATTAGTTTGGTTTGGTTTATAAATTTAAATTTTTTACATAAATAATTTAGTTTGATATTTGAAAAACCCAAACTAACCCGATCATATACACCCCTAATCAGATGAGTATAGTTTAAAGTAATAATTGTTGAAACAGATTAGATTATTATAATTAAGTATAACCCCATCCGACAAATACAAGGATTAAAAAGGAGATATCCTTTTTTTTTTAAAAGTAAGACACTTTTTGTAGCTACACAAGGTTGAAGGATGAATAATGAAAAAAGGATTTAAGTTCATTGTCTCATCCCTTGAACCTTCCCTCCTTGCCTCATTTCACCCCATAGCATTTTTTAAATTCACACTGCTTTCGAATAATAGATCTAAGATCCTAAATATCATGCCGGGGAATTTCTCAACTATCGCATGTGAGTATACATATAAATATTTTTAGAATAATAATTTTTTTAAACGTTAGAAAATTAGCAAGAAATCCATCTATTTTCCATAAAAATATTTTCTAAAATAACATTTTCTTAAATACCAAACACACCCTAAATAAATTACTTTTGTTTGTGATCATCAACATTTACATGGAACACGGATTTTGTAATCTTATTTACTGTAATATTCTCATATGAGGCGTCCATAATTAATGTATCTATGTCAAGAGGTAGTATGTATAAATTCAAATGTTTCTTTTTAGGATTAGACATAATTCTCGCTATCATATATATTCAATATCTTTCTCGCCTTATCCTGCTAACAACCTATGAATGTGCGCTTGTCGAAAATCATCTTCAATCTTCGATTCCTAGTGCGCTGATTCGAGAACAAGCTCACTTTCGTTCGTTTCCTGCTGCGTTCTTACCTATATTTTTAAAATATTACGTATTTTATCACTAATTAAGAATTTTCTATCATATATTGAGGAAGATACACCTAGATACATGTATCTTTGCTACCAAATACACTAAAATAGAGAAAGAGGCGAGCCAAATGGGAAGTTGACGGGCGAGATTTGTTGTGTATCTCAGATACATGTGAATCACAGTAGATGTATCTAGTGTGATTCACATGTATCTGGTATATAGGAGAGTGATGAACGAGATGGGAGAGAGGCGAACGAGATTCGTTATGTATCTCAATTCTCATATACATGTGAATCCACTTGAGAATATAGTGTATCTAAAACAAATTACATCTAATTTTGACCCTATGTAACCTGTGACACATGTATCTGAACACATCAAAATCTAGTAAGATACATAATATTACAAACTACTATCTAACTAATTAGCTCCTAACTAGTGAGGTTTCTTCTTTTTATGCAAAAATATATAGTAATAGCTAGGTGAGAAAGCAAATACCACTTTCTAGGTGAAAATGGTAAAAAAAATGAATATTATTTAGTTTTGACAAATAAAAGCAGTAGCTCATTTTCTTTCTCCTCTCTCTATTTAGGGACACAACCCAGAAAAATTAATAAATAAAAAATCAAAAGAAACTAGATCCAAAAAGTTGGGAATATATATGTTGGAATAAGAAATTCGTATATAAAATTGAAGAAGAACTTTAAAATTATCCAATTAATTTTTATAGTATAGCAACTTATCTGGATCTTTATTCTCCAAATTGTATTCAATTATACTGCAAATAATAATAACAACAAATTGAAGAACACGAAGAAGAAGCTAGTAATTAAGCAACATGATTTGAATTTCTTTGACTATGCTACAAATTACAAAACTTAAACAAGAATTCTTAAATTTATAAAATAAAATTAAAAAAAAATCATAACTAGCTCATCTATGATGGAGATCTCAAAAGCTACCAAAACTCCATACACAAACAAATTATACATCTAAAAGAAAGAATTTATCACCAACTATTACGTCTCGATCCCAAACAAAACTGGATGGACTATGTGATTAATTCATATGTTAACTCAAAACCCAACATAGGGTGTTGGAAGAATATTGGAGTGTGATGTTGATGAAGAATTATCTTTAGAGACGATTGTATCTACAAACACTGCTACAATCTCTATTGCCATTTTCACCATCGAGATGCATATCTCTAATTTTTGAATCACCATATTGAATAATAATGAATAATTATAATGATAAAATCTCTCAATTTCTTTTTTTCTAGTTTCCGCGTATTTTACTTGATATTATAAACACATTCTGTTGTTATTATTTATAGTTAGGAGAATTTCCTCCATGGTCATAAAAAAAATAAAGAAGCTTTAGCTAAATATGACCTTTGGAATAACCCAAGGGACACAAAAAAAAATTATTTAATAATATACTAGTAGATTTTGTTTCTCTCTCAAATAATAGTGCAAGGATTATTTGTGAATGAGACACATTGCTAGTATTGTTGGCAAACTTATCCATTTATTCATTGTATGGCCATTAAAGTAAGAAACTTATTATAGATCAATGTTGCTTTTGCAATTATACGAGACAAGTGGCTTTTATTTATTTATATTTATTGCATTTAGCCGTACACACGTTAACGTTGGCATATTTTATTTTAATTTAATTTAATTAATAAAGCTTAATTTATATAAATCTGCAAAATATCTTAAAGTGACAGAAAGTAATTGCAATCACACAAAAAATATATGAAGAAACAAAAATAGTTTATGATAAATAGATATGGGTATAGTTTTGTTCCTCATTTGATTCTTCTCTCTCTTAAGATTTCTCTGTGACTCACATTTCTCGAACTACGATGATATGAACCTCCTTGAGATTTTTTGGTTATCCATTGATTTTTGTAAGTATTTCATGAATTTGCAGAATATTCGAGATGTCTCTTTAAAGGACTATATTACGCCATTTATTTAAGGGTGGACTAGGGTTTAGAGTAGTGTATCCTCCAAAAGTTCTAACTGAAATAAAACTCGTCTAGTAGAGTCATACAAAATTTTGATGTCTACAATATACACCAATATTAAAAAATAAATTACATTAATGATCATGTTATAATTACTTATTATAGTAAGTAAATTATCTCATTTTAAAATTATAAACCTCACTTTTTAATGAAGAGTCACCTATAGGCAATAAATATCTTTTAAATGAGCTAATCTAATATGGTAAGATTTTCTTTTACACTTCCATGTATATAGTTAAGTTCAACTCTTTTAAATGACTTATGACTTGAGATGCCTTGTGATTTTTGTTCTTTGGAAAATGGAATTACTATACTGCAACAAATAAAGGAATTTGCGGTAATAATATAATTGTATTATGTTATATTTAACATCAATAGCAAATATAAATATTTATATTCAATGTTTTATATAAATGTCATTAAATACTTTAACAACTTTATACAATGTCATTTTTCTGCTTATTTTTGTTGTAATATTAGAAAAATCTATTGCTACTAAATCTCCCCTCTGTAGTACTAGTAGAATATTCTATTAGTTGTGTTTTCTTAGAAGAATAATTCCTACCAAATCTTGAAGTTTAATTTTAATATGCTTGTTGCCATTTAAATACTCCCAAGAGGACAAATGTTTGAACAAAAAAGGTCCGCGTTAGGCAATATATATTGCATGTATTAGTGTGTCGTAATTGCAATGATCCATTTTTTATATTAATTAATCTATATATTTTAATAAATCATTTTTATATTAATATTTTCTTCATTTTATATGTTGATTATATTTAGCAAGATAACGCGTGATCTACGTGTAAATGTATGTTTTTTCTTAAAGAATTCCCACCTTAGTTAAGTTACTTATATTTTCTCATATTTATGTGTAAATGTGACACCGATTAATTAGATTCATAGTTTAAAAAGATAGAAACACTTTTGAAATTTAAAATCTAAAACAAGTCTTAAATATTTAGGTAGATATAAATCATCTTATTATATGGATTCCACTAGTTTATGAGTTAATTACTTGGATACATGCTAGTTTGCAATATTATGAATCTTATCAAATTTTGGTGCGTCCAGATACATATATCTTGAGATCAACATATGGTGTAATTTGTTATAGATACATTGTATCCAAGTGGATTCACATATATCTAGTACATAGACAAATCTCCATCGCCTCCCTCTCATCTCGTTCGCCACTCTTCTATATCGCTCACATAGTTGGTATCCCAGATACATGTGAATCACACCAGATACATAGGCAAATCTCGTTCATCGATCCCTCATGTTCTCGTTTGCCTCTCTCCCTATTTTATTGTATCCTTGATCGCAAAAAACATGTATCTAGATTTGTGACTTGAAATATGATATTTTATTATTCATTAGCGAAATAAAATGTAATTATACGTTAGAAACCAATATAATGCACATGTTGTTCATCTTGTATTCCTAAGATACTTAGAACAAAGCTTTTCAAGAACTTGGTAAGAAACAACAAAGTTTAAAGAGTATTTTCAAACTAGAAAATTAAAACTAGTAGAGAAAATAGAATTAGAAACAGATTAGAAACAATACAAAAATATATTTCTCAAAGAAAGAAAATCAAGCCCATTGAATGCACAGTGTCCCTTAAGGAAATTATAACACCTCGTATCCGAAAACAGAACTTAATGCAGATTTTCAGAAGTTACAGGTGCGCGTACCCCACGGTTGCTACCCACAGACCGTAGGGTGACCCACGGCTCGTGCTGGTGATCTGTGGTTCGGATCTGCAACCATCCCCATAAATTCAGACAAAAACCATTCTAAGGCACGACCCACAGACTGACTTGACGAATCGTGGATTTATCGATGGATCGTCGATCAGTCCGTAGATCAAGGCCCTAAGAACCTGGTCTCTAAAGTCAATCGACGGACTGACATGACGGATCGTGGATCCATTGACGAATCGTCGATCAGTCTGTAGGTCGCTTCAATATATTTTAAGTCAGGGTCGTTTTGGTCTTTTCCTATTTCGTTGGACCCCTAAGCTACGTCGTTTAGGCCCTAAATTAGGAGGTTTTAGTCAGCTTAAGCCTAGAAACATAACTAGAACTTATCTAAGTCAAATCATTAATCAAAACTTAGAAAAATTAGAACGCTAAGAGGAGAAAGAAGTCAAGAACCCTAGTTCAAGGACGCAACAAGTTTTCTTCAGTTCCAGCCCAGAAATCAAAGGATTTCTCCGTGAAATTCGTCACCATATATGTGGGATTTCACTAGTGGGTTCATTTCACCCATTAGGTCTCAAGTTTTCAGTCAGTTTCTTGATTCCCTTATTATGACTAGACTTAGGGTTTCTAGAATTTCAACAAATCATCATGAATTAGTTATTTAAATGATCCAAATAAGATTAGTATGTTAATATTCAGTTTATTGCATGAATTTCAGAACCCTAACTATGTATTTCTTTAGTTCTTGAATTACATATGCTAGGTCAGATATTTCAGTATTCAGTTATACATGCCTCAGTTTATGAATGCATCATTATCAGATTAATTGTTGCATTCTCAGTTTTGCATGTTCAGTTTGAGCTATCCAGTAACTTACAGAATTCAGTCACAATGTGTTAATCACTTAATCCATTGGGAGTAGCATAATACCGAGTTGGACTAGGGTTCAACGTACCCAAATAGTCCCAAAACTACTAGCCACGTAGGTTGTAAGTCCCCTCTGTGGGCATCATTTCAGTGATCACGCCAACATGCCTCTATACCTCTGGTAGGGTATATTGGGTCCTCTCGATGGGGCGTATACATCAGACTCCACATTTAGCTCATGTGGTTTTATTTTCGGTTATTAGTAGCTCCAACAGTTCAGTCAGATTCTATTGCATTGACCATTTATCAGTATAGTCAGTATTCAGTTTCAGCATGTTATAAATTGGTCACTGCATTCAGTTATCTCAGCATTCAGTATCTATATCTTGTTTAGTTATAAGTTATTTCAGTTGTATTCTATCTTGCATGCCCAATACCTTTCAAATACTGACACATACGTGCGCTACATCTTCTCGTGATGTAGGTTCAGGTTCTCAGCATCCAGATCACGCTTAGATCAGTTCTCGATCTCCAGTTCAGCAAAATTAGTGGTGAGTCCTTATCCTCCGAGGACAATAGTCATGAGTCTCTTTTCAGTATTATTTTGGTCCTTTAGTTTCAGTTTTGCTAGACTTAGCTAGGGCCTGTCCTAGCATTTCTAGTCAGTTAGAGGCTATTTTCAGACATAGTTAGATTCAGCTTAGTATTGAGTTAATATCTTCTTGTATTAAACTCATCAGTTTTCATTTATCTCAGTTATAGTATATGAGTATTCCCCATCTTTTCATTTGTATTTATGATTTAGCTTCCACATCAATTTATTATCTTTAGTATGCTCATGATTATGCCAGCAGGGTTAGCTTGGGGTCACTTTTGATCCTAGGTCCCGTGTCCGCGTCTTAGGGGTAGTCTCGGGGAGTTGAGAGAAGCAAGGGCCCAGGAATTTATGAACTTAAGGCAGGGTAACATGACTGTCCAAGAGAATGGGCTTAACTTTAACCAACTCTCCAGGTATGCTCCTCACATGGTTGCTGACTCTAGGGCTCAGATGAATAAGTTTCTTTATGGGGTGTCAGACTTAGTGAAAACAGAGTGCATGAATGCTATGTTGTTGGGAGACATGAACATCTCTAGGCTCATGACTCATGCTCAGCAGGTTGAGGGTGATAAGCTTAGGGAACAGGCTAAGGAAACTAAGAAAGCAAGAACAGGTAACTACGAGTACTCCCAATAGAAATCGGGTGGTGGAAATCGCTTGCAGTTTCAGCAGAAGTCTTCGACTCTAGCCCCTTCATCAACTAGTGTTCCATCCCCCGGTTCTGTAACGATCAGAAAGGTAGGGCGTCAGGCTCTAAGTCTCAAGGTAGTGTTTCAGGCACCAAAACTTACCCAACTTTCCCGAAATGTAACAAGAACCATCCGAGCGAGTGCCTTGCAGGTAAGGAAGGATGTTTTGGGTGTGGTCAGTCTGGTCATAGATTGAAGGATTGTCCTTCTAAATAGGGTCAAGGAGGAAATAATGGTAGAGCTCAGTCTAAAACTTCAGCAGCATCAGCAGGTCGCCCGACTCAGCAAGGTAACTCATTTGGTACAGGTGGCGGACAGTGCCAAAACAGGCTTTATGCTCTTCAGGCTCGTCAAGATCAAGAAGATTCTCCTGATGTAGTCACTGGTACGTTACGAGTCTTTGATCTTGATGTTTATGCATTGTTAGATCCAGGGGCTACTTTGTCTTTTGTAACTTCTTACATAGCAGTCCAATTCAGTGTTAGCCCAAAAACTCTTTCAGATCCCTTCTCAGTCTCTACTCCAGTCGGTGACCCAGTTATAGCTAGACGGGTATACAGAAATTGCCCTGTCACAGTCTCTCAGAAAGTCACCTCAACAGATCTTGTAGAGTTAGAAATGGTAGACTTCGATGTCATTCTAGGCATGGATTATTTACATTCCTGTTATGCCTCAGTTGATTGTAGAACTAGGATTGTTCGTTTTCAGTTTCCAAATGAACCAATCTTAGAATGGAAGGGTAGTAGCTTAGCGCTTATGGGTCGATTCATTTCTTACCTTAAGGCCAGAAAGATGATCTCTAAGAGTTATCTCTATCATCTAGTTCAGGTTAAGGATTCTAGTTTCGAATCCCCAATTTTTGAGTCAGTTCCAGTAGTCAATGAGTTTCCAGAAGTGTTTCCAGATGATCTTCCCGGAGTTTCTCCCGAAAGGGAAATCGACTTTGGAATTGATCTCCTTCCAGATACCCAGCCTATCTCTATTCCTCCTTACAGAATGACTCCAGCTGAGCTTAAGGAATTGAAAGAGCAATTGAAAGACCTTCTAGTAAAGGCTTCATCAGACCTAGTATTTCGCCATGGGGTGCACCAGTGTTGTTCGTAAAGAAGAAATATGGTTCTCTTAGAATGTGCATTGAATATAAGCAGTTGAACAAGGTCACAATCAAGAATAAGTATCCCATCCCTAGGATTGATGACTTGTTTGACCAACTTCAGGATGCTAGTCATTTCTCAAAGATAGACCTTAGATCGAGTTATCATCAGCTTAGAGTCAGAGATAGTGACATTTCGAAAACAGCCTTCAGAACTCGGTATGGCCATTACAAATTTGTAGTTATGTCATTTGGACTAACCAATGCTCATGCAGCTTTCATGGATTTGATAAACAGAGTGTTCAAGCAGTACTTAGATTTGTTCGTTATTATCTTTATTGATGATATCCTCATTTACTCTAGGAATGAGAAAGAACATGCGAGTCATTTGAGAGTTGTTCTGCAAACTCTCAAAGATCGCCAGTTATTTGCAAAATTTAACAAGTGGGAGTTTTGGTTACAATTAGTTGCCTTCCTTGGGCATATTGTGTCTAGTGAAGGAATTCGAGTAGATTCCCAGAAGATAGAAGCAGTGAAACAATGGCCCAAACCTACCTCTGCTACAGATATCAGAAGTTTCTTAGGTCTAGCGAGCTATTACAGACGGTTCATGGAAGGATTTTTATCCATAGCCTCACCATTGACTAGGTTGACTCAGAAGATGGTCAAGTTTCGATGGTCAGATGATTGTGAGAAAAGCTTCACAGAATTGAAAACTAGGTTGACTACAGCTCCTGTCTTGACTCTACCAGAGGGTTCAGATGGTTATGTGATCTATTGTGATGTATCCAGGGTCGGCCTAGGTTATGTACTGATGCAGCGAGGTAAGGTTATAGCTTATGCTTCTAGGCAACTTAAGGTACATGAGAAGAATTATCTGACTCATGACCTCGAACTTGCAGTTGTGGTGTTTGCACTCAAGATTTGGAGACACTACTTGTATGGTGTTCATGTAGATGTGTTCACAGACCATAAGAGCCTCCAGTATGTATTCACCCAGAAAGAGTTGAATCTTCGCCAGAGAAGGTGGCTTGAGTTCCTCAAAGATTATGATATGAGCGTGCAATACCATCCAGGTAAGGCAAATGTAGTAGCAGATGCTCTTAGCAGATTATCCATGGGTAGTGTAGCACATGTTGAGGAAGAAAGAAAGGAGCTAGCAAGGGATGTTCATAGACTTGGTCGCCTAGGAGTTCTCTTTATGAGCATATCATATGGTGGTGTAACGGTTCAGAATAAGGCAAAATCTTCTTTGGTAGTGGCAGTTAAGGAAAATCAAGACAGTGATCCGATATTACTTGAACTCAAGGGTGCAGTCCATCAACAGAGAGTTGAGGTATTCTCCCAAGGGGGAGATGGTGTGCTTCACTATCAGGGTTGATTATGTGTTCCTAATGTGGGCGAGTTGAGACAACATATTCTTGCAGAAGCCCATAATTCCAGATATTCTATTCATCCAGGTGCCACTAAGATGTACCGCAATCTGCAGGAAGTCTATTGGTGGAATGATATGAAAATAGACATAGCAGATTTTGTGGCCAATTGCCCCAATTGCCAGCAAGTCAAGGTAGAACATCAGAAACCAGGAGGAGTGACTCAAGAGATTGACATTCCTACTTGGAAGTGGGAAATGATCAACATGGACTTCATCACAGGTTTACCTCGTACTCGCAGACAGCATGACTCAATTTGGGTGATTGTTGATAAGGTTACTAAGTCTTCTAGCTTTTTGGCGGTCAAGACTACAGATTCGACAGAGGATTACGCCAAGTTTTACATTAATGAGATTGTGAGGTTGCATGGGGTTCCTTTGTCTATCATCTCAGATATAGGTCCTCAGTTTACCTCTCATTTCTAGAAGTCATTTCAGAAGGATCTTGGTACTCAGGTTAACCTTAGTACAACATTTCATCCACAGACGGATGGTCAGGCAGAGCGTACCATTCAGAACTTAGAGTACATGTTTAGAGCTTGTGTGATCGACTTCAAGGATAGTTGGGATGATCACCTTTCTCTTATTGAGTTCGCCTACAACAATTACCATTCCTGCATTCAGATGGCCCCTTATGAGGCATTGTATGGGCGTAGATGTAGATCTTCAGTTGGTTGGTTTGAAGTAGGTGAAGCAGCCTTGATAGGACCAGATTCAGTCCTTGATGCTATGGAGAAAGTGCAACTCATTAGAGATAGACTTAAGACTGCCCAGAGACGCCAGAAGTCTTATGCAGATATGAGAATAAGGGAACTAAAGTTCCAAGTTGATGATTGGGTTTTTCTGAAAGTGTCACCTATGAAGGGGGTCATGAGATTTGGCAAAAAAGGAAAGCTCAGTCCTAGATATGTAGGCCCTTACCGGATCTTGAAAAGGATTGGTAAAGTGGCTTATGAGTTAGAGTTGCTAGAAGATTTAGCAGCAGTGCATCCAGTCTTTCACATTTCACTTTTGAAGAAGTGTGTGGGTGATCCAGTATCCATAGTGCCATTAGAGACTGTGGCTGTAAAAGATAGCCTTTATTATAAGGATGTACCAGTTGAGATTCTTGATCGTCAAGTTAGAAGGTTGAGAAACAAAGAAGTCACTTTAGTCAAGGTTTGGTGGAAGAGTCAGTCCGTAGAGGGAGCTACTTGGAAAACAGAAGCGGCTATGAAAGCCAAGTATCCTCACCTTTTTCCTTTCGATTCCACTCCAGCTTGAGGTAATAGTTCCTCTTCAATTTTTTAGTCATTCATGCGTAAATTCAGTCTTAGAATCATGTTCCTTCAGTTTATACTTGCATTTTAAGCGTATTTGCATGTTCTTGGAACTCAGTTCAATTAGAAATTCAGTTCTCAGTGTTTAGTTGTAGGGATTGCAGCCCTTTCCCTCTATTTCAGCTAGTTTAGTCTTCATTCGAGGACAAATGTTCTCAAGGGGGAGATAATGTAACACTCCGTATTCGAAAACAGAACTTATGCAGATTTCCATAAGTTGCAGGTGCAACCCACGGACCGTAGGGTGACCCACGGCCCGTGCTGGTGGTCCGTGGTTCGCATCTGCAACCAGCCCCAGAAATTCAGACAAAAACCATTATAAGCCAAGACCCATGGACTGACTTGACGGATCATCGATCAGTCTGTGGGTCAAGGCCATCAGAACCTGGTCTCTAAAGTCAATCGACGGACTGACATGACGGATCGTGAATCCATCGACGGATCGTCGATCAGTCCGTAGGTCAAGACCCTCAGAACCAGGTCTCTGAAGTCATCGACGGACTGAAAGGATGGATCGTGGATCCATCGACGGATCGTCGATCCGTCCGAAGGTCGCTTCAGCAGATTTTAAGTCAGGGTCATTTTGATCTTTTCCTATTTCGTTGGACCCCTAAACTACGTCGTTTAGGCTCCAAAATTAGGAGGTTTTAGTTAGTTTAAGCCTAGAAACATAACTAGAACTTACCTAAGTCAAACCATTAATCAAAACTTAGAAAAATTAAAACGCTAAGAGGAGAAAGAAGTCAAGAACCCTAGTTCAAGAACGCAACAAGTTTTCTTCAGTTCCAGCCCAGAAATCAAAGGATTTCTCCGTGAAAGTTTTCAGTCAGTTTCTTGATTCCCTTATTATGACTAGACCTAGGGTTTCTAGAATTTCAACAAATCATCATGAATTAGTTATTTAAATGATCCAAATCAGATTAGTATGTTAATATTCAGTTTATTGCATGAATTTCAGAACCCTGGATATGTATTTCTATAGTTCTTGAATTGCACATGCTAGGTCAGATATTTCAGTATTCAGTTATACATGCCTCAGTTTATGAATGCATCATTATCAGATTAATTGTTGCATTCTCAGTTTTGCATGTTCAGTTTAAGCTATCCAGTAACTTACATAAATTTAGTCATAATGTGTTAATCACTTAATCCATTGGGAGTAGCATAATACCGAGTTGGACTAGGGTTCAACGTACCCAAATAGTCCCAAAACTACTAGCCACGTAGGTTGTAAGTCCCCTCTGTGGGAATTATTTCAGTGATCACACCAGCATGCCTCTATACCTCTGGTAGGGTATATTAGGTCCTCTCGATGGGGCGTATACATCGAACTCCACATTTAGCTCATGTGGTTTTATTATCGGTTATTAGTAGCTCTCACAGTTCAGTCAGATTCTATTGCATTGACCATTTATCATTATAGTTAGTATTCAGTTTCAGCATGTTATAAATTGGTCACTGCATTCAGTTATCTCAGCATTCAGTATCTATATCTTGTTTAGTTATATGTTATTTCAGTAGTGTTATATCCTGCATTCTCAGTACCTATCAAGTACTGACGCATACGTGCGCTACATTTTCTCGTGATGTAGGTTCAGGTTCTCAGCATCTAGATCACGCTTAGATCGGTTCTTGATCTCCAGTTCAGCAGAATCAGTGGTGAGTCCTCATCCTTCGAGGATAATAGCCATGAGTCTCTTTTCATTTCAGTATTATTTTTTGTCCTTTAGTTTCAGTTTTACTAGACTTAGCTGGGGCATGTCCGAGTATATCTAGTCAGTTAGAGGCTATTTCAGACATAGATAGATTCAGCTTAGTATTAAGTTGATATCTTCTTTGTATTAAACTCATCAGCTTTCATTTATCTCAGTTATAGTATATGGGTATTCCCTATCTTTTCATTTGTATTTATGATTTAGCTTCCGCATCAGTTTATTGTCTTTAGTATGCTTATGATTATGCCAGCAGGGTTAGCTTGGGGTCACTTTTGATCCTAGGTCCCGTGTCCGCATCTCGGGGATAGTCTCGGGGTGTGAAAAATATTATTTCCCTCAAGTACCCGAGGTTAATGGAATATATCCTCCCAGGATAGAACAATCATACTCACCGGTGTATAGTTACCTAAAACCACGGTGTCAGTGAACCACTCAACGACAGTAAAGTACACTTAGAATACTAGATTTAGTAGTAGTGAAATAAGTCCAGAAAAATTAGTTCAACTAAAATGAGAGGAAATCCCTCAATTTATAGAAAACAAAGGGTAGTGTGAAAAATTTTCTTATTGTGCCTTACCGGAAATGTCACAAACCTTTGGAAAAGTCATAATCTTTCGGCAAGGTCACAATCTTTCATAAAAGTCACAACTTTTCATAAAAATTGCAACTTTTCATAAAAGTCACAACTCTTCATAAAAGTCGCAACTTTTCATAAAAGTCACAAATCTTCATAAAAGTCACAACTCTTCATTTTTCATTCACACCTTTTAAAACCCAACAATCCCCCGCATGAATGGGGAATGACTCCAAGTCAAAGAAACGGACAAGTATGTGTACTTTACAAGCAAGAATTAATTGCATCTGGATAAGTAGGTTTCCCCTTGGACTTTCCGTAATGAACATATATCGGATATACTCGGTCAATCGGTAGATGAGATATCTTTGGACCATCGAGCTTTGGTGTATACTTAGAAATCCATGTGTCACACAATTAACCCTTTCTTGTTTATGGTTCTTACGGTTGTGTTCGTTTCAGCCATGAACACCTCCTAGTTTCATGAGTGTATAGAGAATAAGATTTTGACAATAATTCTCTTTGAAGCGGCTTACATTTCACATTCACATAGGTGATTTCTAACCGTGTCATCGTGTAGATACATTATTTGGTCAAGTCTGTCAAACTTAGCAAATCATTAAAAACTTTAAATTTTATTAACTCATTAACAAGCCTTAATGTTTTAACTTCGTTCCTGAACATTGTCTTCATCATGAGAATGGATTGAGTTGATTGACAATGTTGAATCGTCAGTCACAACTTTATTTTTCTCATTGAATCTAGCTCTTGGGATCTCCGGTCCGCTAGATAGAGTTACCGTCATGATGACTTGTCCTAAATCGTAAACTCATTCCCTTAGATGATCTTTCAACTTTCTCTTTAGTTAGGCCTTTTTGTAAGTGGATCCGACACATTATTCTTTGACTTTACATAGTCAATTGTGATAATTCCACTAAAGAGTAGTTGTTTTCTAACGGTATTATGTCTAACTCTTATATGATGAGACTTTCTGTTATATATCATGCTTCATGCCCTACCTATTGCATCTTGACTATCAAAGTTTATGCATACTGATGTCAAAGGTTTGGCCCAAAAAAGAATATCTATCAAGAAATTTCAGAGTCTTTCAACTTATTCACCGGCCTTATGTAGAGCATCTAGCTCAGAGATCATTGTAGAGCTAGCAATACATGTCTTTTTGGAAGATTTCCAAGAGACTATTCCTCCACTAAGAGTAAATACATATCTACTCATGGATTTTACTTCATTTGATCCCGGTGATCCAATTTGCATCACTATATCCTTTCAATACTGTTGGATATTGTTATAATGTAAGACATAGTTTTGAGTATGTTTTAAATACCCCAAAACTCTTTTCATTGTCATCCAATGAGTTTGATTGGGATTACTCGTGAACCAACTCAGTTTATTAATAGCACATGCTATATCTGATCGTGTGCACCTTCTGATATACATCATACTTCCCAATACTCTAGCACAATCCAATTGTGAGTCACCTTTGCCTTCATTCTTTTGAAGTGCAAAACTCACATTTATTAGAGTCTTGACAATATTAAAATCCAAATATTTGAACTAGTCAAGTATTTTTTTTTTCAAATGTAATGAGACCGTGACAATGCTAAACATTATAGAGTTCTAAGGATTCTTATACCTAAAATCACATTAGCAACTCCAAGATCTTTCATATCAAACTTGCTTTCTAGCATACGTTTAGTAGCATTTATGTCATTAGTGTCTTTACTGACGATTAACATGTCATTAATAGACAAACAAACAATGACCGTGTGATTTAATGTAAACACATTAATCACTTCCATCATTCTTAAATCCATTTGCCAACATGGTTTGGTCAAATTTCTTATATCATTGTTTGGGTGCTTGTTTTAGTCCATAAAGTGACTTAACAAGTTCACACTTTTTCTTTTCTTTACCAGGAACCACAAAACCCTCAGGTTGTTCCATGTAAATTTCTTCCTCCTAATCTCCATTTAAGAAAGTTGTTTTCACATTCATTTGATGAATTTGGAGGTCAAATACCACAACTATTAATATTAACATCCGAATAGATGTAATTCTAGTTACTGACGAGTATATATCGACAAGATCAAGACCTTGTTTTTTGTCTAAAGCCTTTGACAAAAAGTTTTTCTTTATATTTGTCAACAGATCAATCGACTTTTATTTTCCTTCTAAAGATTTACTTTGAACCCAAAAGTTTATTTTCTAGAAGAAGATTAATTAACTTCCAATATGGTTGCTCAAGATTGCATCAATCTCACTATTGACACTATCTTTCCAGAAGGATAAGTCTACAAAAGACATAACAAATGTTACAAAATAATATTCGAAGGAAGTAGATGTCCTTTGACATTTGCTACGCCTCTGAATCTCTTTATTAAGTACATTCTCTTTTTTTCTTTCCAAAGTCTTTTAGACCCTTCACTAGACTACTCAAGTCTAATTTTACAGTCCACAATCATAGGTCTTATTTTAATCCTTTTAGGAATAGGAACTTGGACTTTGGCTAGACACACCCACACTTTGAAGTATTTCAAGTTGGATTTCCTTCCTTTCCATTTCATATATGGAATAGATTGTGTCTTGAACAAACAAAAGTGCTTTCTTTCTAAAAAAATAAAACCTTTTGTTGTTTCCTTTTGCAGTAAGGATAGTTCCTCCACACAAGTCTTGTGGTAAACCTGAACTTATACGTAATGCAGCCATCATTTTCTTCAAAGTTCGATTTTTTTTCATTCTGCAATTCCATTAGATTTAGGTGAATAAGACAATAGTTTGATGGATAAATCCATTTTCCAAACATATTTCTGCAAAAGGAGATTTATATTCTTCATCCCTATCACTTCTTATCTTTTTCCCAACTGATTTTCAACTGCAATATTATATTGTCTAGACATTTCTATAGCTTCATCCTTACCATTCAGCAAATAATCATAGTCGTTTCTAATGCAATTGTCAATGAAAGTTATGAGATACTTTTTCCCACCACGAGATGGTATTGACTTCATATCACAAATGTCAGTGTAAATCAAATCTAAGGGATTAGAATTCCTTTCAACAGATTTATAAGAATGCTCAACATACTTAGATTCCACACAAACATGACATTTTTATTTATTGTACTCAAAGTTAGACAAAACTTCTAAGTTGATCAGTTTTCCTTACAAGGTTTTGTAATTGACATACCCCAAGAGTTCATGTCACAAACAGTTTGACTCAAGCAAGTAGGAACAAATAAAAATATTGAGTTTGAAAAGTTCTCCGCGAGGTAGCTTTTTCTCACAAATATTTTGCTCCTATTTCTTACAATTTTGTGTGATACAAACATTGTTTAGAGTTATCACCTTGTCAAATGTCCTTTTCGAAAGGACCTTTCCATAACTTTCAATTTGATTGTTATAGAACTACCCAGTAGCGTAGCCAGGAATTTTATGAAGGGGGTCCAAATTTGAATAGTAATTTTTTTTAGAAAACAATGATTTATAGAGATTCTATTTTTAATAATATTATGATATAATTTGGGTAAATGAGTCTCCTACTTATAGAGAAAGAAAACATTATTTCAAAAGGAAAATGTATTAAAATTTAAGAAAATCTTATTCCACAAAGCAAAAAGGTATTAAAATATAAGGAAATCTTATTCCACAAGGAAAAGATATTAAAATTTAAGGATTTTTTTCAATTAAAACCTTATTCCAAAAGGAAAATGTATTAAAATTTAAGAAAAAAGTATTAAAATATTAGGAAATCTTATTCCTCAAGGAAAATGTATTAAAATTTAAGGAAATAATTCAATTTTAATTGAAAAAAAAAATCCTTATTGGAGGTGAGATTCGAACTTGGGTCACTCAAGACAAGCATGACACTATTTACCACTAAGCTACTGAAATTTTTTGTTAAACTTACGCATGTTTATTTACTTACAAACTTCAAGAAGACAAAATAATTATAGAAAAATGAAAACGTTCATGCGGGAAATCGAACTGGGGCACAACAAGTGGGCTTGTGACAGCTCTAGCCATCTCCACTGCAGGTTACTTTGTTATATTAGGGTTTTTAAAATACCATATATACCAATATAAGTCAAAACTTTACGTGTATATATCGTATAATGTTTCGACGAAGGGTATCCAATTGGACACCCTGGGGGCAAGGTGGCTCCGCCCCTGGAACTACCCATGAACAAAGTTTCATCGGGTCCAATAAAGGCAATATAGTCCAAATATTTTTTTTACAAAACATAACAAATGACTATTCACCAATATTCATGTCTATACAAATAGTTATATTTAATAGACATATTTTTTCATGAAAAGTCACAACATTTTAAGTGACACTTTTTCATAAAAGAACTCAATCATTTTGAACAAGTATAATATAATTTGGTGGTTTCATACTAGTCATAGCATATACTAGTAAAAGAGAAACTCAACGACCACAATATCAAATATACTCCAAGAATTTTGTGGGTCTAACATAATACAAAAGTATCATCGAATTTCATATCTTGTGCTCCAAATTTAAATTAGACACTAAGTCTAATTTTATCTTTGTCATAAGCATAGAACCCCCACATTTTAAATATGATCTCAAAAATATTTTTCAAGTATTTGAAATAGTTTTTCCACATATTTTTTTCTCATGCTATCAAAGTGTCATTGGCAACATGAAACCTCTTTTGAAAATATTATTCTACAAAGAGTTATAGTGCTTCAATTCTCTTTGACAATCTTTACACAATGTCAAAGTTCATTCCATAGAGGCACAAAATCACAAACTCTAAGTCACTGGTATTTTTGCTCTATCATAAATAGACATACCACTTAGTATTTAGAATACTAACATAAAGACAAAAAAAATTGTACAATTTGTTTCTATATAACAATGAAGTTTATAGAAACTCAAAAGTACAACATTGACTTATTATGTGAAGTTTTCATATTCCTCAAACCAATAGCATAGTCTAATTTATCCAGAGTATAAAACTACAAAAGTTTTTAGTCTACAAAAATCAGACACCATCAAATTTCACATTGAGTACAAAATTACAAAAAAAAAAAAAAAATTAGTCTCCAAACAGAATTAAACATATTCTTAGATTATCACATAGATATGCTTTTCGTTTCAAACAGCCTTCCAACTATAACATTTTGACTTACTATTTTATCAAACAAAAATGTGCATCTCTCATTCTGCAAACTAAAGAATTTTAAAGGCAACACTTTTTGCCAAGGAATTCATTTTAAAATCATATGATTTGCAGATCTTTTTCCAAAGACATACATGATAAATATCAAAACTGTTAACTGTTAGAAACTATTTTCCTCCTTAGATAAAGAATAAGAAGGTTACCTGGTGTAATCTTTAACCGAAATACTGTCAATTCTTCTAGTACATTCTCACTTCGACCTTGATAAACAAAACACCGAATTCTAGAGAAGTAATGCATTAATCTTCTACTTCCATGATTTGTTTCTCTCTATCAGTAGAATACAAGAAATACCAACAGTATAATAATTTCCTTAAGATTGTTGTGTATCTTGTATTCCTAAGATACTTAGAACAAAACTTTGAAGAACTTGGTAAGAAACAACAAAGTTTAAAGAGTATTTTCAAACTAGAAAATTAAAACTAGTAGAGAAAATAGAATCAGAACATATTAGAAACAATATAAAAATATTTTTCTCAAAGAAAGAAAATCGAGCCCACTGAATGCACTGTGTCCCCTTAAGGAAATTATTCCCCTCAAGTACCCGAGGTTAATGAAATATATCCTCCCAGGATAGAACGATCTTACTCACCGGTGTATCGGTACCTAAAATCACGGTGTCAACGAACCACTCAACAACAGTAAAGTACACTTAGAATATTAGATTTAGTAGTAGTAGAAGAAGTCCAGAAAAATTAGTTCAACTAAAATGAGAGAAATCCCTCATTTTATAGAAAACAAAGGGTAGTGTGAAAAGGTTCTTATTGTGCCTTACCAAAAAGGTCACAAACCTTTGGAAAAGTCACAATCTTTCGGAAAGGTCACAACCTTTCATAAAAGTCACAACTTTTTATAAAAGTCACAACTATTCATAAAAGTCGCAACTTTTCATAAAAGTCACAACTCTCCAAAAATTCGCAACTCTTCATTTTCCATTCACACCTTTTAAAATCCAACATCACCAAAATTGGGTCCATAGGTCCAAGAACTTTTCGCTAAGTATTATATGCTCGTTAAGGCTCAAAGGTAGGCATAGAGATACTCAAAAAGTGTTGAAGTTGTATAAGATTGTCAAAAAGTGTTGAATTTGTATAAGATATTCAAAAAGTGTTGAAGTTGTATAAACCGTAAATCTCGTGTAAACCTATATCAAAATGAATCCATTCGAGAGTAGCTTAGAGTAATGGTAAAGTTATCTTTGTGTGACTAATAGGTCATGGGTTCAAGTCGTGAAAACAACCACGGCTATGTCATTGCATTAGTGTAAGCTTCCCCGACCCTATGTAAATACGAAATACTTTATACACTAATTAGCTTCCTTTTTTTAATAAATGAATTCATCTAGAGGATCGAACAATAACAACAACAAATCAAAGAACACAAGATGTCTAACGCAATATGTGTTGAATTTCGTTAACTTAACAAGAAATTATCTTATATCGTTTACAACGGAGATCTCAAGGACTACCAAAACTTAATCTCCCATATACCAACTATTGCATCTACAAACAATTAAGTTAAAAAGTTAAAAAAAAAAGTTAACAATAATTATGTCTCGATCCCAAAACAAAATTGAATAAACTATGTGATTAATCCATAAGTTAGAAACCAACATAAGGCGTTGGAAGATCAATATTGAATTGTGTTGATGATGGAGAATACTTATTATCTTTAGAGACAATAGTGCCCACTGCATCTACAAACACGGCTACAATCTCTATTGCATTTTCACCATCTCGATGCATATCTCTAACTTTTGAATCTCCATAACAAATAACAATAACTACCACAATATTAACTCTAATGATAAAATCTCTCAGTTTTTTTTACTAGTCTCTCAGCACATGTATTTCTCTTCTATATTCAATAGGAAGACTTGCTGATCTTTATATATATAGTTAGAGAAACTCCTCGATGATCATAGAAATAAAGAGGCTTTTAGTTAATTAAATGTGGCCTTTGCAACACCCCAAGGGAGAAGGGACACAAAAAAGGGAAAACAATAGTCTTTATTTTATGTCTCAAATAATAATAATTCAAAGGTGGGTTTGAATTGTTTCAACTTGTTGATTGTGACACTTTGGTTGGTATTTTATTTGTTGGCAAGTTTATCCATATATTGCATGGCCATTACAATAAGCCAATGTGGCATTTACCATGATACAAGACAAGTGGCATTTTTTCATTGCATGTAGCCATAAGCACATCAATGTTAGCCTTTTAGTAACCGACTAGGACTGTGGTGGAGTGATAAGTACTCCTTCCTCCTTAACCAAGAGATCTCGTGTTTGAGTCCCCTTGGATATGGAGTCGCCTTTGAAGGAAGGGCTTTACCCTTGTAATCTGGAATTTCCTGGTGCGAATTCAAATTTAGTCAGACTCTGATGTGAATACTGAATACCTGTTAGGAAACTAAAATAAATATTAGCCTTTAGAAAATAGAGTTTAATTTATGGCTTAAGTCATCGGTAGCCACTTAAAGTTGTCCATATAATTCACTTGGACACCTTAACCTAATCTTATACCCTATTGAACACCTCTACCAATTTGAATTTGAACCATTTGAACACTTTTTTGACAATCAGCTAAAAGTATAAAATGTGTGTAACACACTCGCGGTGATGTGGTGAACTAACAAATTAATGATGTACACGTGGCAATTTGAGTTAAAATAATAATTAAACATTTATTAAGAAAATAAAAAGAAAAAAAGGAAAAGGCCATGTCCGCCACCATTGACCTTCGACCCTGCAACCTCCTCTATTCAAAGTGTTTCATTCACCCATTGTCGCCGCCATCAGTTGTCAATCCACCATCTCTCTTAATTCAACTAAAAAAAAATTCAGAAATGTGTTTTACAGGAAAAAAGTTTGAAATAACAAACTACATACTCTTCTTTAATTTCTTCATTTTTCGTCTCTAATTCAGAAGAAAGTTGAAGGAAATTCAACCATTAATGGTGGAATTGAAGTGTTTATGAAGAGATTTCCTAACTTCAAATAAGAGGTTCTGAAACTATTTGTTTAAAATCGAGTCGTTCATCGATTTCTTCATTTCTATTCCTTTTCTCTTCAAGTTAATGGTGGAATTGTTTTTTGGAAAAACTACAGAATATGACAAACATCAATATACATTAAAAATAAATAGCTACAGTTTATTTTTTTTAATGTTATATGGATATAATTACACAATAAATAGCAAAGTTAATTATATATAAATAAATAGGAAATTATTAAATATTAAATAGGAAAGTTATTATTACACACATAATTAATTATGCTAGGCACGTTTTATGTGATTGGTCCCCATATTTACCCTCATTAATACTTTCTCTTTCATCAATATCTCTTTATCACAAATTTTTTATATTTCCCCCACAAATTCCTTCCAATTTAAGATTCTTTTACATAACTCTAGGATCATTTTTTGTGATTTGAATTCATCATCTTCTCCGGTGACTTCTCGTTTCTCCGATGGTTGTTTAGAGCTTTTGTCTTTTTTATTTTATTTTGTCTTTGCTATCTTGTTATGTTTGGTTCTTCTTCTTTTTTTTTTCTTTTTTTTTTTGACTTGGGCTGAAACCAAGTCTGTATCATTTCCTTTTGTTTAATAAAATGGACCATTGGTTCTGTCTTTGAGGAAAAGAAATATCTTCTAATAGAATTTTTTCCTCGTTTTTATGAAAATTATATTTGTATACATTTATATTTTTATTTACTTTTATAAGATTTCAATTGAAGAATTATTTGTTTCTCCATTATAATGGCTATAGTTATAATAAGAAATAGAAGAAGAACATGAGCAAAAAGAGATTGAGGTTTGTTTGATTGTCAAATTTGTATATAGTAGAATACTTATATACATAGACATTTGTATTGTAATATTAACACAAATTAAAATGGTGATTCGTGAAATGGTGATTCCCCATGTTTACCCTCATTAATACTTTCCCTTTCATTAATCTTCCTATATCACAAAATTTCTGTATTTTTCTCCCAAATTTCTTCCAATTTAAGATCTTTTTGATGATTCTAGGAGCAATTTTTGTAATTTGAATTCATTAGATATCGCTTGATTGATTTTCTCCTCGTTTTTATGAAGATCATATTTGTATACATATATATTGCATCTATTTTTATAGGCTTTCGATTGAAGAATTATTTGTTTCTACATTGCAATGTCTATAGTTATAAAAAAAAAAGTAGTACAAGAAGAACACGAGCAAAAAGAGATTGAAGTTTGTGTGATTGTCAAATTTGTATATAGTAGAATAGTTATATACATATATACTTGTATTCTAATATTAACATAAGTTGAAATGGTGATTTGTGAATACAAGTATATTTGGATACATAAGTAATCTATCGAATTTGAAAGGTTAATTAGGCAATACAAGTATAATTGGATACATTAATACAATTTTTTTTATAAACAAATACATGAGTCAATACCAAGCCTCAAGTATTATAAGAAAAACTTGACCAAAAAGAGTTTGTTGGTTTTTTTCATTTTTTTATACAGCCGAATACTTGCACACTTTTGCTACCTACACATTCTATTATTTTTCATTTTTTTTGTTGATGTATTGTCAAATATATCCATCTTTTGTTTAACATTAATGTATTCATATGTATACTATATTGGTGTATTCATTTTTCAAATTATCGTGTTCATATGCTAAATTGTTATACTTTATCTTGTTTAATATATTAATACATTAAGGGGTCGTTTGGTAGAGTGTATTAGGAAAAATAATGCATGTATTAGGTGTGTGTATTAGTAATACATTGTTTGGTACACCTTTTTATGTCATGTATAACTAATGCAAGCATTAGTTATACACTATATTGTGTATTAAGTTGTGTATTCCTAATACCAAGAAATTCTAGGTATTGGTAATACATAGCACTTTAACACTTGCATTATATTATATAATTACAAAACTACCCTCAAAGCCTTTTAAAAAAACATTTTCCATTGTACTTGTTTTAGAAACTTTTCATCTACTCTGTACTTTGTCAATGGAAAGTCAAGGTTGAGTTTCTTCTTCCTTCTGCTCAATCAAACATTATTTGCTCATCTCCAAAAGGTTAGTACTCTTATCTTTCATTATTATTTGATTTTTCTACCTCTATTTCACAATTTGGGTATAATTCTTTCTCTATCAAAATCAACGATTTAGATTTTGCCAACCATTTTGGAATGCAATCAAAGTGTTTTGTTAATTTTAAGTTAGCAAATAGTTGTGAAAAAGTCAGTCGTCCAAAGTTAATAGATCTGATGATGATATTTAGGTTTAGCTTGTTTTTTAATATGCTTTGAGTTCATCTATTTCACTTTTTATATGGTCGAAAATTATAAATTTATGCACATAGCTACTTATTTAAAAGCTTTATATGTGTTCATTTTTATTTTTATGACAAATATAGGTGTTATTATGGATCTTCAACCATTAGCAGGTATTGAATATATTATTCTTATGGAGATATTGTTTCAGCAAGTTCTTGTTCTCCTTATTTGTCTTTTCATGGCTAGTTATAGTCATTCTCTAAGAAGACGATGTCAAAACAGACGTGAAGTTAGGTATCGTATGAGTGTTCGAGTTCCGAAAATCATTTCTCACTTACACTATATCATAAATGATAATGGTAGTGTATGTATCGATAAGTTAAGAATGGATAGAAATGCCTTTCACACTTTAGTTCTCTTAACTAAGGATATTGGAGGTCTGACTGATAGTAAAAGTATGTCAAGCAGCGAAAAATTAGCAATGTTTTTAAATATCTTGGCTCATCATGAGAAAAATAGATCCATCAAGGTTGATTATATTAGATCGGGATGGAGCGTAAGTCAGGCTTTCAATGAATGCTTGAGTGCTATTCTCAAACTAGCTCTATTGCTACTTGTTAATCCTAAACCGGTACTTGAGGATGAGATTGAAGATCGATGGAAATGGTTTGAGGTAGGTGAAATTGTCGTTTAGCATCTTTTAACTAATATACAAAATATGCAGTTTTAACAGTTTATGAAAAATATTATATATTTTGAGATAACACTATAATTTATCTTAAAGGGTTATTTAGGTGCACTAGATGGTACTTACATTCCCATTAGAGTTCCAATCCAACACAAACCAAGATATAGAACAAGAAAAGGAGAGATAACAACTAATGTTTTGGGAGTTTGTGATAGAAATCTCAATTTTACTTATGTATTACCTGGATGGGAAGGTTCAGCTGCCGATGGTCGTGTATTATGAGATGCTATAGTACGAAGGAATGGTTTGAAAATTCATGAGGGTAGGCCTTTTATATGCTTTCAAGTTACATTATAGAATGAATGGTACTAGTAACTAAATTATATGTTTATATTATAGGTAACTATTATTTGTGTGATGGAGGATATACGAATGGAAAAGGATTTCTTTCACCTTATCGAGGTTATAGATATTGGTTAAAGGATTGGCACGGCGATAATCCATCGCCTCGATGTAAAGAAGAGCTTTTCAACATGAGGCATGCTAGAGCTCGTAATGTAATTGAAAGGGCATTTGGTTTGTTGAAAGGACGTTGGGGAATTCTTAGAAGTTCTCCATGGTACTCGGTTAAGATTCATAACAGGATCATTAGTGCTTGTTGCTTGATTCATAATTTCATTCGTAGAGAGATGGAAGTGGATCCCTTAGACATTGATATAGAAGAACAAATGGAGTATCAACATGAGAATATTGATGTTATTGAATCGTCGGAGGAGTGGACCACTTGGAGGGATGAGTTGGCTCAATCAATGTGGAATGCAAGATTTAACAATTGACATATTGCTACATTTTGAACTATATTGCTACTTATTAGCTATAGAACCTTTTTGGACTTCATTTGCTCTTTAGAACTGGCTTAGTATAAATAGTTTAACTGCCAGAAACTTCTGATTTTTGTGACCTTAATTGCACACCCTTATGTACTCTTCACATCTCTTTTGTTGTATGTTTTAGTTTATAGTGAATCTTATGATATTTGGTTCTTTCTGATTTTTTTGATAATCTGCCGCACAAGTTCTTACAGGCGAAATGAATAGTCAAACATCATCAAATAAGAAATCAAAAAAATCAAGCAACACAACACATTCAACACGAAGGACATGGATTCCAGAAGAAGAACAAACTCTTTTAGATGGGCTTAAAGAGTTGTGTGCTAATGGTTGGAGAGGTGATAATGAAACCTTTAGACCAGGGCACTTGATGGAGTTAGAGCGTTATATACACAAATATCATCCTAGAAGTGGATTGAAAGGTGAACCACACATCAGAAATAAAATGAGATATTGGAAAAGATGTTATGGAAGTATAGCTTTGTTGAAGACTCGAAGTGGTTTGGGATTTCAATATAGTGATGGAACTATAATAGTTGACGATCCAAAACATTGGATTGACTTTATAAAGGTAATTAATATGTTTTTGTTATTTCATATGGTACTTTCCTTGTTAGTTACTTTAATTATTCATAGTTGACGTGCCTTTAAACTAGTGATCAAGTAAATTGTTATCATCACATATACAGTAGCATCTAGCCTCTCTTTAGATCCTTTTACAGTTAATTAATATCATATTGTTCTATTTTATTTTTTAATTTTCTAGATTGATCCACTAGCCAAGAAAATGAATACTAAGAAATGGCCACTGTTTAAGGATTGGGAAGAAATCTTTGGTAAGGATAGAGCAACAGGAGAGTTCGCTGAAGGGCCGCTAGATGCTACTGAAGAAATTCAAAAGAGTCAAGCTCCACAACATTCTAATGACATGAGTTTGGGATTTCTTATTGATGTTGATCTTGATGATGATGAAGAAGAAGAAGAAAATGTTTACCATAACTCTAAAATTGGTACTGAAGAAGCTGAAAATGCCACTGAACAATATGAATTTGCTACAGCTGAAGATTTCACCGAACGTAGTTCATTTACTAGAGCTGAAAATGTCACTGGACCTAGCGTATTTAATGAAGGAGAAAATGTTGCTGGTTCTGAAAATGAACATGATGGATCCCGAAAAGGTCATAAACAAGGTGAGTAATCTAAAAGATCATCTTCTAATGTTAACGAGAAAGAGAAAAGCAAGAAAAGGAAAAAAATAGTAGAGGATGATAGTGAGACATTTCTTAAGGGTATGATGGAAGTTATGAAAAACTTTACTGAAAGTCAAGACAAAAGAATTGGTTCCTTGATTGAAAAGATGGGGGATCATGATCGATCTGATGTTCGTGGTCAAGTTTATTCTATCCTTGAATCTCCTGCATTTGAGTTGTACACCACTGAGCAACGTACAAAAGCTGTAATGATTCTCTGTAAAGACGACAAAAAGATGGAATTATTTTTACGTATGGGTGAACATGATCGTCAGACAATGATGTGGATGGCTGTCCATGATAAACTTTGAAGTACGGTGAACTTATGATATAAGTGGCTACACTAGGTTAGTAATTTTTGCTTGAAATCACTTCAAAGTGTGACAACAGTGGCAATTTTTTACACCTCTGATTATTAATGTGCGCATGAGCATGTTAAATCTTTTTGTGTAACTAAGTTTTATCAAAATATCTCAACTCTTGTGTCAATGCTAAGTGCATATGTAATTATATAGTTGTCATTACAGCTCTTCAAATTCTCGTGTAGCCATTTAATTTTGAGATTCTAAAATGCAATTATATAGCTGTTATGATAGTTGTTTAATATGTCTTATATTTCTGTCTGGTCTCTGTTTTTTATTGTTAATTTACATATGAGTTGATGAATGTGTGTGATAGAAGAGGTGAATTTTATATTGCATGGGGATGGAATAATCTAGAATTGATCAGTGACAAGAGAGTGATCCATTGGAAGGCTAAAACATCACGATTGCATATTTATGTTTACATTGATCTCTGCTCAATTAAATGAACAAATAATCACTTCTACCACTTCAATTTGCATTTCCCTTGAAACAATGTTCTAGGATCAAAAGACCATATATCAATTGAAACAATTTGAAGTTGCAAGTTGATTCTTCAATAACTAAAACAGAACTCCAATAACAGAGGATTGTAATAAGCTGAATGCGGAAGAATAAGAAACTTAAATATTAGATTTTTGTTACACCAATTCAAACTTCCTACCCTTGTAAAAAAAAAGAATGTCCCCCTTAATTCCATACTTCCTAAACTGCAGATAAAGTGAACTTACAATTCAAATAACAAATTTTAGACACAATATTTTATAACAACATTGCAAATTCTTGAAACAATTCATAGTAGATAATTCTTCAAAGAACATTATAGACATGAAAAAAATTCAAGTGCAAGCTGATGGACAAGACTCTTTTTTCCTTCTTTTGCCCTTTGCTTATTATAACAATAATTTTTTCATATAGGAATTGATTAAAATACAAAAAGAAGAAAAGAGGAATGGAAAAGGAAATGCATGAAAGCCACCTGTTATAATGTGGTGGCAATAAAAAACAGATGGCACAATATTGAGAATTGAATAGTTAATGGAAATGACGACAGTATCCTTTCTAAATTGAAATTTGACAAAAAACACACATGTTGATACCAATAGGGACTGACTCTTCTAATATAGTAGAAAATCTTATTTCAATATTGTAACAACTATTTAATTTTATATTTGAAAAAAAATAAAAGAATAGGAGTAAATAATGTTTTAGCAAAGAACCTTGTTGTAAAGGAAGTGTACAAAGAAATAAAGTGTGAAGGGTATTTTTGTAAACATACATTTTTTTAATAGAAATTATGTTAGATTTGTTATTTCTAATACATCAAACCAAACAGTGTATAAGAAATAATACAGCATAACTAATGCAAGCATTACTAATGCAAGCACTACTAATGCAAGCACTACTAATGCAAGCATTACTAATACACCTTATTTTGTATTGTTCTTATACACTCTACCAAACGACCCCTAAGTTTTTACAAATACTTGTATTCTTGATATATTAATACTTTAAATTTTATAAATAAAGATACTAATTTGAATTTGTACAATTAATACAGCTTCCTGATTTAGTTCATTGTAATTAAAACTATATTAGTGTATAAATAGAAAAATAGAAAAATAAAAAACATATACAATAATATAGCTAGAAAAAAAGTTAAATTGTAGTCATTTTTTTATAAATACCATACTTATAGCTATTGTACTTTAATAACCCTATAAATATAGTCATTTTTGTAAGTTGCTCTTGTTTTTTTTTTTCAGAAGAAATTACTCAAAGGATTTTAAAATTGTTTGGTTTGAGCTTTACAAAAAAAAAGAGAAGAATTGATGGTGGTGGCGCTAGCGCGGTGGAAATGGTGGCGGCGGAGTGCACGGTTGAAATGGTAGTGTAGCCGTGTAGAAGAAGATATGGTCAAAGAAGAAAGGAAAAGAAAGAGGTACAACAAAACACATTTTTGAAGAATATATGTTCACGTGCTAAATAATTGTGTAATACACTTTCTATGCCATGTCAGCGAAAAAGTGTTCAATAGGTACTTATTTTGAATAACTTAGGTGTTCAATAGGTACTTATTTTGAATAACTTAGGTGTTCAATAGGTAGAACTTCTTGTTAAGGTGTCCAAGTGAATTATGCGGACAACTTTGAGTGGTTGTCGATGACTTAACCCCTAATTTATATATATTGGCAATATAAAACTATTTTATATCATAAAGTTATTTTTATTTTTAATATTAAAAATTGTACTTTTCATGAAGAGTTATTTATAGATAAAACTTTTGAGTTATTTGATAGTTATAATTTTCCTATACTTCAATGTGTACTATTATGTTTAGCTCTTTTAAATAACTAAAAATGCTTTAAATTTGTGTTTTAGGGTAAATGAAATCGAATTACTAGTGGAATACTTCATTAGTTGAGTTTGCTTAGAACAATTATTACTACCTTTAAGTTTTATAATCTGTATTTGCAATTTATTATTTGTGAAAAAAAAACCTTTTTTAAAGTGTGTTTATGAAAAAAGAAGAAGGTAAATATTAGTCGATACGTCATCCAATAATTGCTAATCAGTTATCGAATCAATTGATATTTTATTGTTTAGCTAGTGGATTTATAAATTTAAAAATAAATATTCGATAGATCATGCAAATTGTTATACCCAACAACAGAGATCACCCCAACAGCACAAACGTTTTGAACAAAAAAAGGTCCGCGTTAGGCAATATATATTGCATGCACTAGTAGAGCCGTCAATATGGGCTAGGCCCGTTGGGCTGGCCTGGCCTAATTCGGGATTTGATAGGGCTGGGCTACAATTTTTGGATCCCATTTAAGAAAAGGCTTTTTTAGCCTGACCTGAATAAGTCTGCCGATTTGTGGGGCTTGAGAAATATGGATAGGGCTGGCCCGCGGGCCAAATAAAATTAATTAAAAAATAAAAAATAAAATAGAGTATTAAAAATAACAAGAGTCAAAACTCAAAATCAGTTTAAAGTTTGAAATATTATAATTTAAATACAAATTATGTTTATAAAATACATAAAATAAAAATTTCCTAAAATTTCTAGGAATCACAACATAGGCCGTAGCCTATGGAATAGTGTCATAATTTTTTGTGTTTTATTATGATCATTGGAAAACAATTTGGTTTATATTTTTATTTAGCTATTTATGCTTATACTTGAAATCAAACTTAATAAATATTATAATGATAATTTTATTTGTGGATTTGATTAACAAGTAGTAACACTAACACCATGTAATATTATCTTGTCGATATTTATGATAATATTTTTAAATTATAATTTAATTTAAAAAATTATAAAAAAATATATTTTTACGTAAAGAGGGCTGACCCGGCAAGCTCGTAGCCCACATACTTGTGGGCTGGGCCGATCATTTTCTGGCCCACACCAAAAATGGACTAGCCCGGCCTGACCTATCAAATTTCAAAACCTGTATGGGCTAGCTCGAATGGGGTGGGTCAGCCCATTGTTTTATTTAAAAATATATATATAGGGAAAAATGACTTAGTTTTCGAAAAATCGATTAAACTTATGATTTAAGAGAAATCGAATTTCCAAAAGGACAGAGTCGCCACTTAATTTTTAGTAAAAAAATCAAGAAAAAACTAAAGGTTTTCAAAAGATTTAAACAGATAAAATCAATTGAAAATAAAAGGGTTCGAAGTTCAATGTACATTCCGAGAAGGTGTTAGGCCCTCGGAATGCCCGCTAACTCGCGGTTGACCGGCGATTTGACCAAAAATGATTTTGACTAATTTTGAAATTTTAACCTAAGTAAAAGAATTCATTTATTATTAACTAATCCTTTGAAAAGAAAAAAAAAAACTTTAACTAAGTAAAAGAACTTATTTATTTATTTATTTATTTATTATTTATTTTTTTTTCATCAAGGGGACTAACTAAAAGAAAACTTTTAAAGGGAAAACCTCAAGTGTTGACGGGACCACTAAAAATAAAACTAAGCATGGAACATAAATATAAGAAATCCTACTACTTTATTATTATTATTATTATTATTATTAATCGTTATTTTTTGAAGGGAAATAAACTGAAGAGGGATCATCCTAAAGGGGAGTAATTTAAAGTGACGAGACTAATGAGAAAAAAAATGGAGCTAAGTATAAAATATTTAATTTATGTATAAATATATATATATATATATATATATATAAAGAAATGGCCATCTTCGGGAATTTAATTAAGTTAAACCATAATTAAACAAGTGGTTAGTCAACATGATAAACATATAAGTAATAGCAAAGGGAAAACAATTGAATTTGGGCCTTGGGCTCAAATTCTCAAATCTGCAAAAATAAATAATAACAATTTATTGGGCTTTTGGCCCTGCCCCATCTTCCTTGCCCATGATATACACCAAGTGTATATTCGAGGTATACACCACGTATACCGCTAATTTTTAGACTCCCGGACTTGTAATTTTGTTTCAATTCTATATTTCCGCCTTTTCCGCCTGTAGTCCTCACGTTTTCCCCTGTATATTGTTATTTTTTTACTGTATATTCATGTATACAGCTGTATACAAGCTGTATTTCAGCTTGTTTTCGAGTTTCCGGGACATGAGAATTCAACTTCCAGCCTGTAATGCATGTAACCTGTTCACCGACTATTTGGACTCGATAAAGAGAAGCAAAATCCTTGAAATGCAAGGATAGGAAGCGGAGTCCCCATGGACTCGAGAGGGGTTCACATTCAACAAAAAAAAAAGGGAAAAACATGTTAGTGAACTTAATTTTTCCAATGACATGAGAAAATAGCGTATTTAAAGAACTTTAGCACCAACTCAATCAAATAAGTAACCCAAAGCATAGAAAGGGATTACACCGAATTAATATATCAAAATCTTGTATAGTCGAACAATCGTTTTATTATAAAAGAGGGAATGAGATAATATAATGAAAGTGTTAGCATTCCCTTTTTTAACTGCCTGGCGATCTCAAATAATGAAGGAAGTGTGGATATGCATTTTTTTTTAAAATGAAAAGACTTGGCAACAGGCCTACAGGCTTACTGCAATACAACACATATGCCCCATGGCATGAATAAAATGGTAAATCATGCTAGTAGCTAAAAAAGGGACATTGCAAATGACATGCAACTCTTATCCCTTCAAAATTTAACATGCTTCACAATATATAAAAAAAATGGGGAAGAAATACAAACATCAAAACTCTTTTAGAACTGTGAGTAAACGAAACAAAACAAAGCTGTCCCAAGTGAGTATTTTAACAACTTATCAATTTAGCTCTTATCTTAATTGAGTCAAGACGGACTTAAGAAGAAATGACTCAACATACAAGGCACTAGGGACCGCATGACTAACAATAATATGAATGAGATTTGGAGCTGCAAGTAACTAGAATACGAGACACACTACTTAAATGAACATGGATACAACAAACACCATACCAAATAAGAGGAAGAAAGCACTCAACATGCTAGCCAAAAATGTATAAAAAAAAAAAACAACTCTGCTCATTGGATTGAGAGAAACGACATTCTAAATTCAGAGACACAATCACCCTAAGCTACAGCCAACTAACAAGATTAACAGCTAAATGATAAGAAAATTGAAGGAAAAGCAACTTAGAAACACATAGAATCGGTAAGACTTCTAACCAAGCGAACTAGGAAGTTCAGATAAACCGAACGATGATGCACCACCGATTTGAACTCAAGAGCAGGCCAAGATTACTTCCAAAACTTCAACATTTCATGTGGTTTGTATCCTTCAAACAGTAAACAGTCTATGCCTTAGGAAATGAGTGATACGAGAAAGATGAGGTTTACCTCTTAAAGTGCGGCGAACTGGACAACAACGACCAGACGAGCAGCGACCCTTCCACCACCCAGATTCGAAGCTCGCACCACCAACCAAGAAATTCGATCTAACTTTTGAACAAGAAGACTTCTCGCTTCTTGGAATTAAAAGAAGAGAACCGGCTAAGACCAAATTTTTAAAGAAAATGAAACCACCCTTTTCCTGACTCTAAATTTTTCAACTAAAAAAAATCCCCTTCTTACAGTGAACAGAAGCGAAATATATAGTCAAGAACTAGGGTCCGGAAATTTTTTGGGGGGAAAAGGTGAAACGGATAGGAATAGGATCCATTCAAATTTCAAACGCCATCCATTCTTTTCACCCTTCCGGCTAAACACCTTTCTCTGAAAATTTCGCCCAATTCCGAAAAGGGAAAGGGCGAACTGACGCTTCAGATCGACTCAAATGTCCTTGCTGTGCCACGCGGCTCAATCTCAAGGTCACAAGGACGATCCTTTGCTGGACATGGCGTTGGAATTGCTGGGTTTCAAATTTTGTCGCATCTAGAAATGGGGAAGACGCAGGGTACTGTTTTGGGTATTGTGTACGTATTGTTGTTGTTGTTATCGGGTGGGGTCATTTGGAATTGGGCTGCTATTGATGTATGTATATTGATTCTGATGGGTTTCTTGGTTTGTTGTTGTATTGGAAATTGATGGTGGGCTGGGTATCTTTTATGTATTGGCTTAGGAATTATTTTTCTTGTTTTGGGGGCTGATGGGTTATAGGAGTAATGGGCTGGGTTGGGAATGGAATTGGGAATGTTGGAGTGGGTCGTGTGGGCTGCTGACAGACAAGTAAAAAGGCCCAAATTTGGTCTTTGGATGGGTTTAAATTGAGGTTAGAAAATGGGTATGTTTGTAATAAACATAGCCAAGTGTATTATAAAATTAGCCCAAAATTGAATGTTATGTAGTGAACTTGGCTAAATTTCAAATAAGATGAATTAATATAATTAATTTAGGAGCTTCTCAATCTTAACGAAATAAAGTAATTAATTTGATAATAATATAATTAATTTAAACATGAACTAATCAATTCAAAATCGTAATTATGATTTAGATTAAACTAAGTTAGTAAAACACTTAGCTAAAAGAAATAAAATCTTTTGATATGATTTTCAAATATTTATAGAATATACTAATTAGACACCTAATTATATAAATTAACTTAATTATAAACTAGTTAACTCGAAATATAAGTTATTAATTAATTTAAACCAAATAGCCTAATGTTTAAATAAAACTAAAATCCTTTTGAGACAATTTTTGAACATTCGTAAAATATACTAATTAGACACATAATTATATAATAATTAACTTAATTATAAACTAACTAATTAGCTCAAAATTGTAAACTATTAGATAACCAAACAAACTAACCAAATATCTAATTAAACAAAATCTTTTTGAGACGATTTTCCAATATTTTATAAAATACACTAATTATATACATAATTGTATAAAAGACATATTATTATTTAAAAATTATAACAAGTGACAAACTATTTGAAACAACTTGCAAATTATTCTCATTTATTTTTATTTTTTCGAAATTTCTAAAACTAATTACTTTAAATCATTTCAAAACTAAGAAGCTCGAAATTAATTATTATCGGGGAGGGTCAAAATTAGGTGTCAACACCCATATTGACAGCTCTATGTACTAGTGTGTCGTCATTGCACTCATCCATCTTTTATATTATCATAAAATCTATTTATTTTAATAAATCATTATTATATTAAGATTTTCTGCATTTTAATTATATGTTGATTGTATTTGGCAAGATAACGCGTGATCTATGTGTTACTTTATACTTTTTTCGTAAAGAATTCCCACTGCAATTAAGTTACTTATCCCGTTTCAAATTTATGTGATATCGATTAATTAGAAACTCCTAGATTAAAAAGAGAGATTTTTTAAAAAAAATTTATGATCTAAAGTCATAAACATTTATATGAATATAAATCATATTATTATGGATAAAATCAAATTGTTTTCTATACATAAAAATGTGTTTTTTTTTTTTAGATAAACTAAAAAAATAAGTTCCATATGTATTGGAACAGAAGAAATAATATTTATCTTTATCATTTAAATGTTAAAAACCAATATAATGCACCTAAATTGGGTCCATATGTAACGCTCCAAAAACTTTTGGCTCACTATTTTGTCCTCGTTGGGGCTTAAAGTTAAGCATAGACATATTCAAAAAGTGTTTTTTTATTAATCTTCTCTGTCGTTTCAATTTATCGGATGTTCCCCAAGGGACATATTCAAAAAGTATTGAAGGTGTATAAATCCCAAATCTCATGTTAAGAGGTTGTATGATTAATTTTACAAGAGGGACGAGGTAATCTGAAAGAACTAGAAAATATTAAGGGAATAAATCGCCCTAATTTCAATGTCTCCTTTTTCATTGGAGATTATCGAAGAAGAATCTCCCTGTAGTCATCAAAATTTTATGGAACTCTATAAGACGTGTTAAGAAATACATATATTAGGGCTTCTAAATACAAAGAACTTACTACTTCTCAATTCTATGTTACATGTACCTAAATAATGACATATTTTCATAAACAAACAAATAAAAATCATTTTTTTATGTATCAAAATGAATCTATCTAAGGGAAGCTTGGAGCAACAGTAAAGCTAGGTCATAGGTTCAAGTCGTGAAAACAACCATCACTGTGCACCCTCTTGCATTAGGGTAGACTGTCTACATCACACTGCTTGTAGTACATTGCTTCCCAAACCCTTTGTGAACGCGAAATATTTTGTAAGCTAGGCTTCCTGTTTTTAATAAATTAATCCATCAAATTTCTTTTATAAACATGTTTATCATACAAATTATATTAAACTCTACAAGAAAATTTACATGAAGAAAATTTAGCTCAATAATTAGGAGAATAATAACAACAACAAATCGAAGAACACAAGAAGTCAATAACACAATATGTGTTGAATTTCGTTTACTTAGCAAGAAATTATCTTAGATCCTTTACAATGGAGATCTCAAGGACTACCAAAACTTAATCTACCATATCCCAACTATTGCATCTAAAAACAATGAAGAAGAAAAAAAAATCAACAATAACTACGTCTCAATCCTAAACAAAATTGGATGGACTATGTGACTAATCCATATGTTAACTTAAAACCCAACATAGGGTGTTGGAAGATCAATATTAGATTGTGTTGATGATGATGAAGAATACTTATTATCTTTAGAGACAATAGTGCCCACTGCATCTACAAATATGGCTACAATCTCTATTGTCATTTTCACCATCTCGATGCATATCTCTAACTTTTGAATCGCCATAACGAATAATAATAACAATCACAATATTAATTCTAATGATAAAATCTCTTAATTTTTTTTACTAGTCTCTCAGCACGTGTATTTCTCTTCGATATTCAATAGGAAGACTTCGCTTATCTTTATATATATATAGTTAGAGAAACTCCTCGATGGTCATAGAAATAAAGAAGCTTTAGTTAATTAAATGTGTTGCCTTTGAAACACCCCAAGGGACACAAAAAGGGGAAAACAATAGTCTTTGTTTTGTGTCTCAAATAATAATAATTCAAAGTGGTTTGAATTGTTTCAACTTGTTGATTGTGACACTTTGGTTGGTATTTTATTTGTTGGCAAGCTTATCCATATATTGCATGGCCATTAAAATAAGCCAATGTGGCATTTGCCATGATACAAGACAAGTGGCATTTTTTCATTGCACGTAGCCATAAGCATATCAATGTTAGCCTTTACACTAAAAAAAACCCCAAATTGCCAACAAATTTTACTAACAACTTAAGTTGGAAAGTATTCTACTAACAAATTACCAACATATTTCTAACCGAATTATATTTTAAAACTTAACAACGAAATTCTAACAGATTACCAACCAAAATCTTACTAACTAAGTATTTTAGTTGGTAAATACGGCGGGAAAAAATGGCGCCAAATTTAGCAACATTCTATCAATGGATTACCAACTGAAATATTACTAACGCACACCTTTTGTTGGTAATATTACCAACGAAGTATATATCGGTTGGTAAATATGACAAAAAAATTGTTTATATAATTTATTAACATATTACCAATGAATTACTAACCAAACATTTACCAACGGCAAGATTGTGTTGCTAAATTTACCAACCAAATATAAATGTATTGGTAAATTAGTAATGAAATGTAATTTGTTGGTAAACTTGCCAACCAATATCCAATTAGTTGGAAATTTTGCCGACGAATAAAGATTGTAGTTAGTAAATTACTAACATCATTATAATAGTTGGTAATATACCAACCGATCATTAATCCATTGGTAAAATTTACCAACATATTAATTATTAGTTGGTAATATTACATATGAATGTTTAGTTAAATAGTAACTATTACCAATTGTGATAAAATTTATCGGTAAATTATTAATTACGAACTTATATTTGAATAGTTGGTAAATTTACCAATTGAAGTTAAATTTTTTGGTAAATCAACGTCTAGTGTTGAGGCTTTCATATTCAGTTTGTGTCGTTAGGCGTTTTAACTTTTAAATTTTAGCCAAAACTTGACTTTGGTCAATATTTTATGTAAACGTGCTCAGATTAGAACTTTGTCAGTGTCATTAGTTTCGAAAGGTCATTTTTTATCTAACAGGAAGATTGGTTCAAGTTTTGAGGCTTCCGTTTTTTGTTTGTGCCGTTAGGTGTTTTAAATCTTATGTTTAGGCCAAAATTTGACTTTGGTCAATATTTTTGTGAACATGCTCAGATGAGAATTCCATCAACGCAATTAACTCCAAAGGTCATTTTTTATCTATTAGGATGGTTGGTTCGGGTTTTGAGGCATTCATTTTTAGTGTGTGCCGTTAGGTGTTTTAACTTATAAATTTTGGCCAAAATTTAACTTCGGTCAATATATTTGATAAACATTCTCAAATAAGAATTTCGTCAGTGCAGTTAGATGCGGAAGGTCATTTTTTATGTAATAAGATAGAGGGTTCGGGTTTTGAGGCTTCCATTTTTAGTTTGTGCCGTTAGGCATTTTAACTTTTAAGTTTTGGCCAAAATTTCACTTTAGTCAATATTTTTGGTAATCATGCTCGAATTGAAATTTTGTCACTGCGATTAGCCATATAAGTTCAGTTTTGATCTCATAGGATAGTTGGTTCGGGTTTTGAGACTTTTATTTTCAGTTTGCGTCGTTAAGCGTTTTAACTTTTGGCTAAAATTTGAATTAGGTCAATTTTTTTGGAAAACATGCTCAATTTGAATTTCGTCAGCGCGGTTAGCTCTGGAAGGTCATTTTTCGTCTAATAGGATGGTTGGTTTGGATTTTGAGGTTTTCATATTCAGTTTGTACCGTTAGGCGTTTTAACTTTTAACTTTTGGCCAAAATTTGACTTCGCTTAAAATTTGACTTTGCTTAACACTATCAACTTGTACACTACATACATTTAGAAACACATCATGATATAATTATATGTATCATATTGAGATTAATTTAACTTGTTATCATAGATTTTGCATTGTTTCATTCAAATATGATTTATAAAATTGATATTAATATTTTTGGATTTATATTCGTGCTCTTAGATTTTTAAATGCAATAAATTAATAAATATTTTACTATTGAATAATCATTCAGTTAATAATATTTTGAACATATTGTCAATCAATTAGTAACGTAACATTGAACTTGAATGATATATTACCAACAAACTAACAATCAATTAGTAAATTTATTAGAAAAACAAATAATCATACTAACGTGTTTAAAATGTATTACCAACAAGGGTTGTGGTGGAGTGGTAAGTACTCATTCATCCTTAACTAAGAGGTCTCGGGTTCGATTCCCCTTGGGTACAGAGTCTCCTTTGTTAGGGAGCGTTTTATCCCCCAATGTGGGACTTTGCGGCGTGAATCTGGATTTAGTCGGGATCCAATGTGGGTACTGGACATCGGATGGAAAACCAGGGGACTTTCCCAGCGTGAATCCGGATTTAGACGGGCTCCAATGTGGGTACTGGACACCGGATGGGAAACCAAAAAAAAAAGAAAAAAATGTATTTAAAATTTATTGGTAAATTACCAACATAAATTTTCTATTACTAAAATTGAAAACCAATTACCAATGTATCTTGAAAAGTTTACTATCAACATTTGTTACTATAAAACGGAATCGAATAATAAAGAAAAAAATTTACTAACTCCTTTTCAATTCGTTAGTAAAGGTACTAACGATATACTAACCAAAAATTAGTTGGTGAATTTACCAACGAAAATTTCAGGGCCATGTTTCAAAATTTTGTAACATCTTTGGGTGTTTACCAACTGATTTTTGGTTGGTAAGTTTACCAACAAATTAAAATCGGTTGGTAATATTTACCAACAAGCCTTTTAGCAACGGATTAATATAAGTTGGGATTTGGTTGGTAACTCAATTTGCCAACCAATTTGATCAATTTACCAACGAATTTTTTTGTTGGTAATTGGGGTTCCTTTTGTAGTGTTAGGAACCGGTCCTTAGCCAAGGGATCTCGGGTATGAAGTCGCTTTTGAAAGGAGTGCTTTATCCCTTCAATGTGGAACTTTCAAGTGCGAATTCAAATTTAGTAGGACTCTAATGTGAATACTGTATAGCGGTTGGGAAACCAAAAAGATATATTAGCCTTTAGAAAATAGAGTTTAATTTATATATATTGACAGTATAAAACTATTTTATATCATAAAGTTATTTTTTATTTTTAATATTAAAAATTGTACTTTTCATGAAGAGTTATTTATAGATAAAACTTTTGATGTTATTTGATAGTTATAATTTTCCTATACTTCAATGTGTACTATTATGTTTAGCTCTTTTAAATAACTAAAAATGCTATAATTTTTACTAGTGGACTATTCCATTAGTTGAGTTTGCTTGGAACAATTATTACTACCTAATTTAAGTTTTATAATCTGCATTTGCAATTTATTATTTCTTCTGCATTTAAAATAGTGAAAAAAAATCCTTTTTATAGTGCGTATATAAAAAAAAAAAAAGAAGGTAAATATTAGTCGATACTCTATTCAATAATTGCTAATCAATTATCAAACCAATTGATATTTAATATTTTATTGATTAGCTAGTGAATTTGTAAATTTAAAAATTGTTATTCGATAGACCAAATTGTTATACTAAACAGCACAAACGTTTTGAACAAAAAAAAGTCCGCGTTAGGCAATATATATTGCATGTATTAGTGTGTCGTCATTGGACTCATCCATCTTTTATATTATAAATCTATTTATTTTAATAAATCATTATTATATTAAGATTTTCTTCATTTAATTATATGTTGATTATATTTGGCAAGATAACGCGTGATCTACGTGTTAATTTATATTTTTTCGTAAAGAATTCCCACTTCAATTAAGTTACTTATTCCGTCTCAAATTTATGTGACATCGATTAATTAGACACTCCTAGATTAAAAAGAGAGAATTATTTTTTGAAATTCATGATCTAAAACAAGTCTTAAATATTTATATGAATATAAATCATCTTATTATAAATAAAATCAAATTGTTTCTATGCATAAAAATATGTTTTTTTTTTTTAGATAAACTAAAAAAATAAGTTCCATATGTATTGGGACAGAATAAATAATATTTATCTTTCATCATGTAAATGTCAAAAACCAATATAATGCACCTAAATTGGGTCCATATGTAACGCTCCAAAAACTTTTGGCCAAGTATTATGTCCTCATTGGGGCTTAAAGTTAAGCATAGACATACTCAAAAAGTGTTTTTTTATTAATCTTCTGTGTCGTTTCAATTTTATCGGATATTCAAAAAGTGTTGAAGGTGTATAAACCCCAAATCTCATGTTAAAGAGGTTGTCATTTGTATGATTAATTTTACAGGAGGGAAGAGGTAATCTGAAAAATCTAGAAAATATTAAGGGAATATATCACCCTAATTTCAATGTCTATAGAAATTTCCCTGTAGACATCAAAATTTATGGGACTCTATAAGACGTGCTCAAGAAAGGCATATATTAGGGCTTCTAAATACAAAGAACTTGTGACTTCATAACTCTATGTTACATGTACCTATATAATGAAATATTTTCATAAACAAACAAATAGAAATCATTGTTTTGTCTGTATCAAAATGAATCCATCTTGGAGCAACGGTAAAGCTTAGTTCATAGGTTCAAGGCGTGAAAACAACCACCACTGCCCTCTTGCATTAGGATAGACTGTCTACATCACACTCCTTACAGACGCGAAATATTTTGTATGCCAGGCTTCCTCTTTTTAATAAATTAATCATCAAATTTCTTTTATCAACATGTTTATCGTCAAAATTATATTCAAACTCTACAAGCAAACTTACATAAAGAAAATTTTGCCCAATAATTAGGAGAACAATAAATAACAACAACAAATCGAAGAACACAAGAAGTCAATAACACAATATGTGTTGAATTTCGTTAACTTAACAAAAAATTATCTTAGATCCTTTACAATATGGAGATCTCAAGGACTACCAAAACTTAATCTCCCATATACCAACTATTGCATCTAAAAACAATTAAGTTAAAAAATTAAAAATAAATCAACAATAACTACCTCTCTATCCCAAAACAAAATTGAATGGACTATGTGATTAATCCATATATTAACTTAAAACCCAACATAGGGTGTTGGAAGATCAATATTGGATTGTGTTGATGATGAAGAATACTTATTATCTTTAGAGACAATAGTGCCCACCGCATCTACAAACACGGCTACAATCTCTATTGTCATTTTCACCATCTCGATGCATATCTCTAACTTTTGAACCGCCATAATCAATAATAATAATCACAAATTAAGCTAATTCGAATGATAAAATCTCTCAATTTTTTTTTACTAGTCTCTTAGTGCGTGTATATCTCTTTGATATAATTATCAAGCAGATCTTTCTCTCTCTTTGTATATATAGTTAGAGAAACTCCTCCATGGTCAATAGAAATAAAGAAGCTTTAGTTAATTAAATGTGGCCTTTGAAACACCCCAAGGGACGCAAAAAAGAAAAGAAAAATAGTAGTCTTTGTGGGTTTGAATTGTTTCAACTAGTTGAAAGAGACACTTTGGTTGGTATTGTATTTGATGGCAATGTCATCCATTTATAGTTTCATGGCCATTAAAATAAGCCAATGTGGCATTTTCTCATTGCATGTAGCCATTAGCACATCAATGTTAGCTTTTAGAAGTTTCTTAATCCTTAATCAAGGGATCTCGAGTTTGAGTTTTCTTGGATATAAATTCGCCTTTAAAGAGAGTATTTTATCCTTAATGTGGAACTCCCGGTGCAAATTCAGATTTGGTTGGACTCCAACATGAATACCAAGTATCGTGTAGGAAAATAAAAAAAAAATAACCTTTAAAAAATAGAGTTTACGAGTAATTTATATATATTGACAGTGTAAAACTATTTTACATCATAAAGTTATCTTTTATTTTTAATATTAAAAATGGTACTTTTTATGAAGAGTAAATTCTCAATAATATAGAAATGACCAGGGAAGCAGCTGGCTGTTGTCTCGCCAGCTTGCTTCTCCGAGTTATTTTTCGTCATTTCAAGTTATTTCTTTTCGTTTTGGGAAGCAGTTGGCGGTTGTCCTGCCAGTTTTCTTCTTGGGGTTATTTTCATCATTTTAAGTTAATTTTTTCGTTTTAAAAACTTAATTTATTTTTTTATAAAAAAATGAAATTATTCTTTCTTTTTTTTACATTTTTTTGGAAAAGGGGTAGGGGGCTGGTAGGGGTGGAATGAAGTGATAAAAAAAACTTTAATTTGTTTTTGTTTTTAAAGCTTTTAACAAGATTTTTACTATAATATGGTAAATATGAGTAGCCATATTATTCATTGGATAACTCGTTTTTACCTATTTAAAATGTGAGTCGAGTAGAGTACTTTATCCATTTTTATTTAACTCGTTTTTTATTGACTCATATTCGACTCGACTCGCTCGTTTGCCACTCCTAGACTAAAAAGCAGTGTTTTAAAAGGCGGGGGCGTACGTGAGACGGGACGTTTTACTGAGTATAGGGCGAGGCGTAAGCCTTGAGACGTGGGGCGTAAGCTTATGGATCTTTAAATTTTTAATTTACAATATAGTATAATAATCTAAAAACACAAAATTATAAAAGTACATCAATAGTTTGAAAAAATTACAAACATGATTAAGGAAACTCATAGAAAATAAAACTTCTAACATGACTATACAAGTATAAATAATCTAATATCTTAACTTTCTAATAATGAAAGAATCATTATTTCTAAAATAAAATTTATCATACTATACAATTTACCCCCTAAAAGAAAATAATCAATAAACTTACTAGTATTATAATAAAACCATCACTCCTTCATGAATAAAATTAAAATTACTTTCAAATAGCTAAATAAAATATGATAATTTTGAGACACATGACAAAACCATGAAGACCAATGATAAGTGAAAAAGTAAAATTTCTCTACGTATTTTTAAAAGAAATGTTACGTAATATATAATCACCTTCACAATGTTACCAAATAGTAAAGATGTGATACTACACTTGTTGTTTGAGCTACTCTCAATCTTCTTATCTCTATAAATTAAAAAATTATTACTTATCATTCATTTATTCAAGAATTATGAGGGTCAACAATGTTAATTAAAGATTTTAACACATAATTTGTGTAAGATCTGTTAGGCGAGTCTCGAGCGTTGGTCGTGCTTAGGGCGTACAATTGGGTGCTTAGGGTGTAAGTCTTGCAGAACTAAGTCCCACACTTGAGTCTTAGGACTTTTTGCTAGAGCTCCGCCCTAGGGAGAGTCCCAAAAGAGTCTTTTAAAACACTGATCAAAAGCTTGGTGCTTCAAATATAAACGATTGACAAGTAATCGAACGATAAAATCAAATATTATTCTCACGGAAACTTGTGATTACTTAACTAAACCAAACAATTGATAATTATATAGGGAAAAAAAGACGACATACGTAGAAAAAAATCATATTAAAATTTTTCTAGTTATCTTTAAACTCTGCAAATGAGAGAAGCAACTGCTCAACTTCATCATCATCATCATCTCTCAACTTATCGACAGCCCTCTTGTAATAATTTCTTGCCCTCCCCATTCTTCATCTCAAATTTTACAAACCCAATCCAACTACTAACTTTTGGGTGACACTGTACCAATCTCTCAAAAATTTCTCTTGCCTTGTCTGTTTCATTATACCTCAACTCAAACTCAATGTAAGACAACCAACTTTGCTGGTCCGGTGTCCACATCATCCACCTCTCAAAAACCTGTCTTGCACCAGCTACATTGTTGAGCATCATCTCTTCCATATGAATATATTTGTACCATAACTGATCAACCTTAGGGCAAAAGGTAACAGCTAGATCCCATACATTAAGAGCATGATCAATAAAATTATTTTTCATCTCCATATCTCCATACATCAACCACATGGTATGGTCACGGTAATCCTTTTTAAGTGCACGATTCCAGATAGAACGAGCACGACCAAATTCGTTTTGTGATTCTTCCCATTTAGCATATTCAATCCACACACTGTTATTCCAAGGGGGACGGCTAATTAACAACTCAAATTCCCTTCGCTTTTCTAAAGCCATTATTGATTGTTGAATGAATTGTTAGAGAAGATGGGAAATACAAACAACTCAACTGTGTGACGGAAAAAAAGGCTTTATATTATATAACATCACATAACTACAAGTTTTTTCCTATTTGGTTAAGGTAACCCCTTTTTTTTTTCCTATTTGGTTAAGGTAACCCCTTTTTTTTCCTATTTGGTTAAGGTAATACTTTGAACTAATACCCTTTATTTCCTACGTGCATAATATACTATTTGGAGATAATACTTTATTTATTTGATTAATTTCTGGACCCTGGTTATTTTTTGAGATGTGAACCAATCTAGACGAATTCTATAGATACGTTAACTTATTAATTTATCTGAGTTATTAATCAATGAGGTTAAGTTAATTTATTAGTAGGAATTTTTTGAGTTTTTTTCTTATTGAATATTCTGGTTAATCTAAAACTCGTATGTCTATGAAGTTAGAAATAAAAAGAACATACATTAGAAAATCCAGAATAATGATTACGCAAGGCATATATCTGCATCCTAATTGTCCTAATGTCCAAGGTGGCCTGCTCTTTAAGAGTCGATGGCCACTTCATACAATGTTCACCATGACAATGGTTTAGGAAGACTTTTCTCAACACTGAAGAGCAAAAACATAGGTTGTAGTGTAGTGGTGGAACTATTTCACCCTTAACTAGAGGTCTCGGGTTCGACCCCTAGTGTGGAGAAAATCTTGTTGGGAGTGTCACCTCCAAATTGGACCCTGCAAAGCACGATCCAGATTTAGTTTGGGACCCAATGTGGGTTCCGGACAAAAAAAAAAAGGAAGAGCAAACAAACTCTCTGGGTTGCGCAAGGATGAAGGTATAAAAAGTTAACTATGTTATTTACACCGTAGGATAAAAACTACAAACAAGCTGAATATTTGCATCAAGAAATTCAAGCAGCAGACATTGAGGTTGAGACGATCACGTAGGATAAATACAGAATCCCATCCTGAATCTTGTCAATGGCTGTGCTATGATCTGCACGAAGATTCCGAGAATACACATTGGCCTTTTCCTGGATGGATTTCTGAGAATCTTGTGAGCCAGAGGAAGCACCTTTGGTTGCTACTAAATATGCTTCAGCCACATCTGATATGCCTGTAAAAGCATAAAGTTCATCATGGATTGTCCGGCTTATTTAGACCAAAGAACTCGTTAGGCAAATGTTTTCTATTACAACAAATAATGATCTGCCTATACCTTCTCCACTTAAATACCAGTCTTTTGTTACTTTAAAGGCCATTCATAGCACAGGCAAACATATAGAGGGGGAAACTACATGTTCTCCCCAAACAGTTTTTTAAAATTATTCAGACTAGGATTTTGGATTTAAACATAACCAGACATCATACAATTGACAATATATGTATGCATGATTATATATAGACACACAAGCACCTTGACTATAATTGACAATAAATATATATAGCAGTTTAAAATAGAACGCCAAATTTGTATATCATCTACTCTGTACTGATAATCACGATTAGAGTCTGGCCAAATAAAGGGAAGAATCCGCTCAGCTTCTTCTTGATCTGAATCCGCCTAGCTGAGGTACTGAGCTGCAAGGTTGAACAATTACCTACTACTTATCTAGGCCTTACTTTGGCTGCTAAAAAACGGATCTGGCAAGGGGTGATAGATAAATGTATCATTAAGTTGACCCCATGGAAAAGGCAATATTTATCTTTGGATGGCAGACTCACCTTGGTAAGCAGCCTGTTGGATGGAGTTCCAACATATATGATGTTTCTTTGTAAGTTGGATGTGAATGTAGAGAAACACTGAACAACCATAAGAAGTAATTTCGTGTGGGAAGGCAATGCAGATAAAAGGAAGCTACACAAGGTCAAATGGCAAAAAGTGACGATAACAAGAAAGGAGGTGGAATGGGGGGGTTAGAAATCTAAGCTTGCATAATAAGAGTTTATTGTACAAACGGCTATGGAAATATATGATGGTAAAGAAAATACTTGAAAGAAGATGATAAACGCCAAAATGTTGAAAAAGGATATTTGGAGCCCTCCCATTGTTTTAAGTGCTTTTAAAAGGTGGTATCTGGAGTACATCAGTAAACCGTGGAATGATTTTCAGAAGCATATGGAATTGGGAAGTGGTGCCATGGAACAATATGAGCTAAGCTGGCCATGGAAAATGTAATGGAAAACTAAAGCACCCATCAAAGTTGCCTTTTTGGGTGGGCTGTCATTAGGAAAGCATGTTTAACACGAGATAATTTACAATGGAGAGGTTTCATCTTAAGCAACAGATGTTACTTGTGTGAAGAGGAGCTGTAATCAGTCAGTCCGTGTTCATTCATTGTAAAGGTTGCTTAGCAATGTTGGGGGCTTATTTCAATCTTTGTGGTGTAACTTGGCCACTTGGGTAATGCCAGCAGATGTTATAGGTCTTCTGGAGAGCTGGCAAGGATAGAAGATAGCAAAGGGCCAAAAAGGTTTTGGAGAACCATCCCTCTGTGTTTTCTGGACTATTTGGAGAGAAAGGAATAGTGCTTGTCTTGAAAACAGGAAAAATCACATCTCTAGAGTCCAGATCACAGCCAGACGGCCTATGCATAGAAGGATGATCCAAGTTGGAATAAGCTTTGTTGCCCAAAAATGATTGGTTCTGCACACACTAGGTGCTACAGATGAAAAAGAGACAAAAGATGAAACATAAATCATGGATCAACTAAGTCCTATTGGAAACTTGCATAAAGAGGAACCTCATGTAAATACCATAGAATAAGATTCGATATTTTTCATGGAGATTCCATAAATACTCAAAAAGAAAGGAAATTCGACACAACTAAATTTTTTTGAGATTGGATGCAGTTATTATTTCATGATCTAGCCTGTACAGAATGACTCTTGAAACTGTTAAATATAGAACTTGAATCATAAGATGATGCTTACGGCCAAGGCAATAAGGAACAAGATGAAGTTGCAAATTGCAGAAACACTGATGCAAATTTACCTGTAATGAAACTGGAAGAAACTGCTTGAACACATCTGGTCATTGATTGCGCCTTTGCTCGTATAACATTAGCTCTTTCAATAGAATCTTCAGGCCAATGAATTTTCTCAGTTTCCTCCTTGACATCTTGGTCCATAACTTTATTTGCATCGGAAATGATTGACTTCCCAAGCACCAGAAGTTGAGTCACAGCAAAACAGCACAGTTCTGAAAACCTCTGTTTTGGTAAAGACAATCAATTACAAGTAGATTCATGTTCAAAAGGAGAGAGCATTTAATCTGTTCACAAGGAACTTGCAGACAAACGGAATGTATACATACATGAACACCCTCTGAATGAAGGGTATCCAGTCTCCCAGTTGTCCTTTGAATCATTTCATTGGGAGCTAGTCCAGCTAAAGCATTTGCAAATCTGCAATGAATTTAAACCAGAAATCAACACCACTACCAAGATATCAGAAACAATTGCAATCTTTTCACGTAACCAGCAATCCATTATTATGCAAAAACTCAATGTTAGAATTGACAAGCTCTCCAATATCTCAATCAGATTACCCTCCTTCCATTCACTTCATCAGGATTACAAAAATTCACTAAGTATCACCCTACATAGATGCCTGACAGGCATAAACAAACTAGGTTTTTTTCCTCTTAAATAAGGCAAATAGTTTATCAATGTTTGGGAATCCCCGTATACAAGCAGAAAATTAAAAAGATCAACCATAAATAATCATTATTTGAATGTAAGTCAAATACATTATCTCCACTTAAATAAAAAGCCTTTCACCACATTAACAATGTTAAAGAAAAATTCACTAATACGAATTCCTAGTTAATCGAGAACTTTATAAATGCCTTTTAAAAACTTGAGTACCAAGCAAAATTTACAGTTTCCATATGGAATGTAAGGGTACAACTCTAAGCCCAGATCTCCTTAAGAACATCATATATAAACTGAGAAGTCCTCAATGTGTACATCCTTATTCTGGTATAAGTAGTTTTTTTTATGAAGTCTAGTAGAAGATATAATTTCCAAATGGAATTCAGCCTTCATGCTAAATTTAGTATCAACCTTGACGGACCACAAAAATTTCAAGTGAACCGAAATCGCAATCCATCCTTTAATCATTTTTGTAGAGATATCGTCCTAATCCCTTGTGTCAAATCACTAAAGTTAGGTTGACTATGTTAAAGACATCATGAAGTAAACAAAAGTGTGCTCTCTAACAGCTTAACTTTTTAGATAAAATAGTCACACATGAAGAGGTTTTGTTGGAGTTTCACCACCACCTAGTATTAAAAATGAATTTCAACGTGCTTGACCCTTGAAAAAGAATCAGGACTGCATGTGAGGGGACATGTTGAAGATATCATTAAGAAAGTAAAAGTGTGCTCCTCTAACCACTTTAACTTTTAGATTAGATGGTCACACACTTCAACAGCCCAAATCCAGTGCTGATCTCACACCCACACCCAAATTGTTTTGGATCGACACGGTTGCGGCAGGATTTTGAAGGATCTGATCAACATAGGCCACATGAACAGTCTACCAACACATTAATGGTCTCGAATAATTGATCAACACACTAGTAAGAGTGCAGCACAAGATTGTTACTCACTTAAAAAGAGGTGCACTGATCAAAAGTTTGGGCAATCATGGGACTGGTCGGGCAATTATAAATTCTGGTGCTGAGCTTGTTTGGAATGAAACGGGTGATACCAATGACAGTAAATGCTTGCTTTGGAGCTGGATAGGCTGCTGGTGCAGGAAAAAAGTGAGGCAAATAGGGAACCAGTTGCTGTGTGTTGGGTGATCTGGAAATAAGGAAGCCAGAGATATTTTGAGGGCAAACTAAACCTTAACATATTAATAGAAGTTTTAATTCATGTGGAATGGATATTAAAGCATGATAGAATTCATTAGTACACTGCACCTGTGACCTCTTATATAAACTGCAATGATAGAATTCATTAGTACACTGCACCTGTGGCCTCTTATATAAACTGCAACCTGTTCTGTTAGGGAAGTCAGTTCACTTCTTTATTTGGTAGTTCCCCTTTTTGTAATGAGCAACACCGTGTTAGTGATTGCCTCCTCACATAATATAACATATACTTCATAAAATGTTTGAGCAGTAAAGGGGACTCTTTCTGGGCCCTTAAAAGCACTGCTAGCCCACCACAAACAAAGAAAGTAGAAAGCAAAGGAAATAGAGAATATCAGATCTATGTTACCCTGCTGCTAATTCTGCAGCCTTGTTCACACTGGAATCATGCAAATTCTTCACCTCATCTGTACTATCCCAGGTTCCAGTCTCAACTTTCTTCCCTTTTTCTGATTCTATATCACTTCCATCAACTTCAGATCTCAAGTCAAAAATCTGCTGAACCTCTTTAAGCTTTCCATCGTAAGAAGACCTTTGATCAGATGGAACTTTTGCTTTTTTCCGGTTGAACAGCATCGCGTAATGATTGGACAACGACTCAAGCTCCTGTGAGCAATAAGTAGGCTCTCGAGAAAAAAAGGACCTCATAAAGAAAACCAGTAGTATGAGAAGGAAGAGACCTCCAACTGCTCTGGACCACCATAAATATAGAAGCATCGATCAAATGTGACTTCCTCAAAGAACTGATCTTCATCTATTTTCCCTTCAACTTCTTTGGAGCTCATGTCAACATCCATACCAGTTTCTGATATCAATAGATACATAGTTTCTCTGCCCAGAAGCTCAAGCGCTTCCATTCCTTTGGCAGTAAAAGTTTTTCCAGTCTGCAGGAATGATCCAATATAAATTACACAGCTGATGACATGGAAAAAGGAAAATCAACTTTTTAGCCGACCTCTAGTATGGATGGTGCAATGGAACCAGGTGTGGCAGGTAAACCACCATGCTGAATTGATTCCGCAATATTTACAGCTGAATTCTCAAGCCTAAAAATATAAAACAAAATATCATTAGCTTAGCAATTTCGGTTGCGCTACATGAAAAAACACCCAGGTATTGACTCAACACTGAGTACGGCTGCAGGGAAACCGATTCTCATGCTTACTGGTTCTTTATTTCAGCTATCCTGGACTGGAATGTGTGACTGCTTTTCTTAGTCCATAAATTTGTGTCTGTGTGTATAAATATATCTGTATATATTTGTAAATGTATGATTTATGATTTTACACCACTCTACGATTATCTAATAGAACATTGAAACATTTAACTAGAACAAAGTTAAATCCCCAAGCATAAAATCAAATTGGCACAGCATTTCTTCTCAAACAGACCATGATGTACCGAATAAATATGTTTTTTTTTTAAAATACTCCACCCTAGCTATGTAAAGCTTTCTAAAGTGCGGGCTGAAGAATGACACAATTATTTGACAATTCTGACATCAGTTGACATACTTGTGGACTAAATCAGAACCTCCTTTGATTGCATTTCCTAATGCTTGCCAAGCTCCTGAAGCAAAATTATCGACTGAATGGTCAATAACTCTCAAGCCCTGCACATTAATCTTGCATGGTTAAAAGCATGATCATAACAAATAAATACAGCAAATTTACCTTTACAATTAAGATAATTCTCTATAAATAGAAGAAAATGGGGATGGGAGGGCCTCACATGCTTAAGAAAACCTGCAAAAGAAAATACATCTCAATGTGTGTCAATTGAGCTAACATCTAACATCTGTTTAATATCACTTGCCTGGCCAAGGAATGAATCTTCACTAGCTTTCTCTAATTTTTCTAGAGCAGCTTTGCGTCTCTTGTCACTCTCCTCTCCACTCTCCACTTCACCATTAGTTACTTCAGGATCATCCTTGTCTGAGGATTCAGAATCTACCAATAGAGCAACCTGAGAATTTAAGGTCATTTGTGTAAGAGTATTTCCCTTCCATAATGTCGAAATAGCAAGTAGGCTAAGCTTGTGGAATAAATAATCAAGATCAAGCAGGATAATAATAGGCAAATGTTGATGGGGGTTGAATTTTGAGACCCTTATTCAGTCAGAAGGTGGAAATTCATTTTATTATTATAAGCTGCATTAACAAACTCTAGTTTCCTACAGAAAACAGAAGGTGAGAAAAGGAATAATAACTCAATTTGAATGGCATTTCTTATATGCAATCTAGTCATAGGACTGTAAAAGTGAACTTAGGCTGAAGTACGGTGATTAAGCACCAGTATTTAGATGAGCCTCTTCCAAACCATAAAACTGGTTGACATGTCACAGCCAAACAAAATCTGAATATTAGGCATCTACCATATTTATTTACAGAGCACACAGACAGTCGTTTTGATGATATAACAATTACAACTAGTATAGATATAATCAGTTTAAAGTGATCTTTGCCTTGGTAAACCACCTCATCCTGGATCGAGTTTCCTTTGAATACTACGGTTACATTGACAAAGGAGATTTTAAACAATAGGCACCTTTCTAAAAGAAGACATCAGCAACTCGGTGGCAGTTGTGTCATCGATGGATGATGAATGGCCCAGCCTAACTTAATAAGTTACCAGAGGCCCAGAAAAATCACATTATAACAATTCTCCTCAAGTTTCTACATGGCTTACCAAACTATTCCTAATATCAATAGCTACAGTACTGACAGACGTAGCTAAATGATGTCATAGTAGCAATTTAAATATATAATTATGATAAAGAAAAAAAAAAGATTTGGCCAGTGCAGTGTGTGCTTAGGAAACACCTACACGTGCAACACCAAAAGGTGACAAGTATACATTACTAAGGAAAGAGCAATATCATACATCCATTAGTTGCGTAACTTATGGATCAATTACAAATAGTTACGATCAGCTGCATGAATCGTCTATATCCATTGTTCTCTATTCAAGCCCATTTCATGTCTATGAAGGACAAAATAATGCTGATGGCTTTTGTTAAGAAGCAAGGAAGAGCTTTATCAAGAAACAGAAGAAAAAACAGGCAAGGAAGAGCACTGCGCATTGCAAAAGTGGAACGCTTACATTATGCAAAAGTTTGGGGAAAAAAGCAAAATATTTCTTCCTCAGCAGATATACAAAACTACAAATAAACTAAATAAATTCTTCACCTAGTTAAACACAAAATGCGACCAATGAAAATGGTATATGCAACCAATCACAAAGAATTGTTAACCAGGTCAATTTAAAAAAAGGAGAGATTAAATTCTTGTTTTGCTAAAAAAATTTAAGAACAATGTTCGTTCAAATGAGTGACAATACCAACGTTCCATCATGAATCAGTCAACTACACCTCAATCAAACTAGTTTATGTCAGCTATATGAATCCTTTACATCCATTCTCTTCTAGCTTCATTTCACTGCAATACTAAAATTTTGTCTTTAAAAGAAAAAAGGGTACGAAATGAAGTAATTACATTTGATCACGCTGCATTTTCTTATATTCTATAAAGACAGCGATATTATAGGTGGATCAACAAGCTACATTTATGCAAAGAGAAATGCGAAGAAAGAGAAGTACATTGCGGGATATCTCTTCAGCAGCAACAGTAGCAGCCTTCTGAAAATCCGTAAGATACGAAAATGCAGAAAGTCCCCAGCCACCTCCCCATCCTCCTCCTCCTCCTCCTCCACTGACGCCGTCTCCCGGCGGAGGTGGCTGTACTACTTCAGCAGCTAAAATTGGTGTTTCTTCTGGTGTCTTAACTATCTCATGATTCGAAGACTCCATCGTTCTGTTCAACATTTTCCGGCGAGAAATTTCTCCAAGTTCCAACTGTTTTCTCCCTTAGATATGTAGAGAGCGTTGATAGTAAGCACGACGCCGTATTGCTCCTACATTCGATTCGGTTCGGTGGTTAGATGTTTGGTATTTGTTGATGGGTTGGGCTTTCATTTTAGGAAAAATCACACCATATACACATTTAAGGGTCAATATTACAAGTTTTAAACACAATCTTAAAATATTGTTACTTATAACAGTTTATTTACGGGTTATAACATATTACTTAAATTTAACTTTATTTAAAAATTAATTACAGGTTTATTTAAAAATAATTAATCTCTTTATATTTTTATATTATTAATTATTAATAGCTAGCTAATATAATTTCAGTTCCTTTTTTAAAATCAAAATTATCAGTTACACGAATTTAGGGATTTACATTGATTAGACTTCCTTTTTTACCGTTACACTCCAATTAATTTTATTTAAAAATCAATTTCCATTTATTTAATAAATGATTAATCTATTTATGGTTTATTATTATTAATTAATAATATGTGATTAAATTGATTTCTGTTCCTTTTTTAAATCTGAAATTATCAGTTACATAGATATAGGGATTCACCTACAACAAGTTTCCTTCTTTACCGTTACCACCTCCCATACGCCAATCCCTCCCCCTCCCCCACGCTCATCCAGTTCTACATGCCATTAACACACTAGCCCAATTTTACCTTCATCTATCACATCTTTCTCACCACCAAACTACACTAACTTTACAATCCTCCATTCAATTTAGTTTTTTCAACAAAACCATGTCGAAGAAAACGGTTGTAACTCCTCGAAAGATCCCTCGATTAGTCGAAGGAACTTCTACGGATGAAGTTCATGCTCCATCTTTCAACATTTTGACTCAAACACCGCTGCCAAACATTGTTGAAACTCCGGCTAGGGGTAATTCATCTCTATTGAAAGATCAAAAACAGAAAAAAATGACTCAAATAAAAGGGTGAGTCCGATAAATCGAAAGGGGAAGAAGAGGAAGGGGAAAAATGTTGAAACCCCTTTTGATTCTGATTTTGTTACTGAATCAAAAAAGAAAAAAAGAAAAAAAATAATGAATGTTGAAGTTGCTCAGTCGTCAAAACCATCTACAAGAAGATCCAAAAAAAAGAAGGAATCAGAAGTCCCAACACCTAAAAAAGACAAAAAAAATTGTTAGGGTAAATATTATATTCAATTTATTTTCACATTATTAAAACTACTGATTTTTTCCTAAAAATATCACATTATTCTTATATTATTTTCGAAATAGTTGTTTGAATGAAACGTGTATGAAATCTGATTAATATGTGTATGATTCTGATTAAACAGTTGATTGTTGGATATTGTATGATTTGTGATATAATAGTGGTATACAAATGGTATGAATTGTGTTTTAACAGTAGTGTGATTGTCTATTAACTGTATATACAAAGAGTGAGAATGGCGCGATCAGTGAGAGTGAAGTTACTGGTACGATTGCTAGCAAATTTGGTGGACCTCACATAGCAAAAGAACATGTTCCGGATACCACCAATTATCCTACACCAAGACCACGTACAAGAAATTTGAAATAGTTGATTGCACGTTCTACTTTTTTAGAATTACATGTTTTTTTTTTTACTTTTGAACAACTTTTTTGTATTTAAGTATTTGATGATATATAATATCATATGTTTTCTTCCAATCAGATACCATCTACATATGAATTACTGTTTGGCTATTATAATTTCAGGATACTAGTAATATACAGATTTCATACCATTTGGATTCACTATTTTAAAATATCAGTGTGAATCCAAATTGTACAATTAATGGATGAAACATGTGTGAAATTTGATTAATATGTGTATGACACTCAATTTAATGTTTGATGGTTGGATATTGTATTAATTGTGATATAATATTGTTATACAAATGATATACATTGTGTGATTATTTGAAATTGATTTATTGTTAGTATAATATGTGTGATATAAACTGAAGTTCGTGTTGGAATGAAACTTGAATAAGATTGGTATAAAGTTTGTTATATATTACACTATATTTACACTATCTTATATATTAATCTGGAATAAATTTTATTTCCAAGTATATTAAATCTGTATAAATAATTAATGAATCGCGTATATGAAATCTGGAATCAAAAATCTGAAATTTGTACAAATATTTACACTATCTTATATATTAATCTGAAATAAATTTTATTTTCTAGTATATGAAATCTGTATGAATAGTTAATGAATCATGTATATGAAATCTGAAATCTGAAATCTGAAATCGGAAACCTGTACAAATAGTTACACTATCTTATATATTAATTTGGAATAAATTTTATTTCCATGTATATGAAATCGTAAAGAAATCTACATTAGCTTTCTTTTTATCTAAAAAAACCCGCACACCAACATTATTGTGGATACTAACAGGGGGACATCTATCACTAACTATATATTTCATCTCTATATTGTGAATATTAACATCTATCATTAGTTGCGATGTCATCGCACTTACTAGACCACTATAAAGACTAGAATACTCATATATAATCCCCTCCATCTGAAAATCAACATATTTCCCTATTTCATTAAAAAAAAAAACAATTAGTCTTACATAATACAAAAAAAAACAAAATTATACACACTTGTCATTATTTTTTCATACAAAAATCATTCAAACAGTAAACTACAAACATATTTCATTAAAAAATAAAATTTCAGATTTCATACCCACTTAATACAAATTTCATACATACAATCATCATTTATACCAAATTTATACATTTCTCATACCAAATAGTTCATTCCTTTCACACAAATTTATACATAATTGACAAAACTTATATAAACAATAACATTTCACATTTCATACCAACTTAAAACATTTTTAATACACTTATTCAAACTTCAAAATAACTTTTTTTACTAACTAGTTAACACACTTTCATACCCACTTAAAACAACTGTCATACAATTCTTCAATACACTTTCATACCAAATTAATTACAATTACACTAACAAATTCATTCAAAACTATACATTTTAATTCATTTTTTCACGAAAAAACCAGTAATCAATAATATTACAGAAACTTACCAAGAAAAAAACCAGTTATCACTAATATGGTGACACTAAACCACTACCAAAAAACAGAAACTTATCAAGAAAATCACTAATATTACAATTTCACAACAACTAATAAGTATTATGAACAAAACGTATTGTTTATACAAAAAAAAATATCACATTCAATATAGTGGCGATTTACAGTTTCATTTTTTTTTTCTATTTCATTGAAATCCAAATAAAATAGTAAACAATTAAAAATACTCACCTGAAGCAACCCATCTTCCGCCATGTTTAATTAATATTGATACGTAGTTGTCCATCACAAAAAAAAAACACGTTTTTTCAACCAAAAAAAAAAAATCAATTTGTCGCCAGTGAAAATTTCTGGAAGAAAAACGAAAAGAGAGAAACGTGAAAGAAAAATGGATAAAATCTTATTTTTAAATTAATTTTAACAAATTGGAGTGAATTAAGGAAACTGAATATTCTTAATTAGTTTGAAATCCCTTAATTCATGCTAATTAATAATTATCTTAAATTAATTCAAATTTAAGATAATCCCTATTTCCCTTTTTTTCATTTTTTCCTTCAAAAACGTTTTATTTTAATTTTTTTTTTATCTTTTTATTCTTTTTAAATCAAATGTTTTTAATTACTAATTTTTTTTTTTTTTAATAATATGTTACAACCTGAAATTTTTAATGTTATAACTTGAAAGTCTAAATCTACTGCTATAACTCGAAAATATTAGTATAATATATGTCATATTAGAAATTTTCACTTCATTTTTGTACTTTCTAATTTGGAAATGACATGTGTGCCATCAGAAATTTAAAGGGAAAAGGTCGTATGTTGGCCACCTAAAGTTTACATCAATTTTCATTTAGATATTTTATTTAGATTTTGTTTATTTTAGACTCTTCATATCATGTCCCGTAGGATTGTTCATGGTTATAGTTAAAAAATCAGATCGAATCGTGATTCGAATCAAATCGAACCGTGATTTGAACCAAATCGATTTAAAAAAATTCAATATTTAGTTTGGTTTCGTTTTAAATTTTGAAAACTGATACTATTTGATTTGGGTTTGATTTTACTAAAAACAAACCTCAAAAATAACTAAACCAAATCGAAAAATTAGATATAAAAATTTAATAATTATTTATATATTATTCATAAATAAAATACAAATATTTTGTTAAATTTTAATCAACTCAAGTCTTTAAGTTTAACATTTTCTCAAGCCCAACACTTAAATTTTCGTCCAACTATAATAACCCTAAGTCCAAGTCCATCAAAATTCATAAACTGACGGTTACTTTTTCATTTGATTTGGTTTGGTTTTAGAAATTTAAAAAATGACTAGATTGATTTGGTTTTGATTTTAGCCAATAACCAAACCACAAACACCCCTAATGCCCCGTTATATATTTTGACATTTTCTTAATCAACAAAATTGTAATGTGTGTGTATTAACTAGTGAATGACACATGTAAAGCATCGAATTAAATGAGGACATTTGTTAATTATTAAAAAATAAATTTTTAGCTTTTTTTAAGAAAAAAAATATTTTAACAAGATCTGAGTTTTTTTTCTTCAGAAGCTTCAAAAGACCTTCAATGAAGTCGTCAAATTTCATCTCAATTTCTTCAATCCAAAGCAACAAAATAGTGCTTGGATAAACAATTTTAGCTGAAGTCCATGATTATCATTCATTTCAATCATAATTTAGTCAACAAATTTGAATTTTCATCTAACAAATTTAATAAGAATAATTATGTATCATTAGAGTTGTCAATATGGGCTGACCCATCTCATCCGGGCTAATCCATACAAGCTTTGCAATTTGACGGGTCAGGCGGGGCTAGCCCATTTTTTATGTGGGCCAGAAAATGGTCGGCCTAAGCCCACAAGTGTGTGGGTTACGGGCTTTGCCGGACTAGCTCTCTTTTCTTAAAAGTATATTTTTATAATTTTTTTAAATTAAATTATAATTTGAAAATATCATCATAAATATCGACTAGTGTTACTACTTGTTAATCGAATACACAAATAAAATTTTATATATAATATTTATTAAATTTGATTT